>NW_026294562.1:0-252500 GCF_007827085.1 Peromyscus californicus insignis
AACCCTAACCCTAACCCTAACCCTAACCCTAACCCTAACCCTAACCCTAACCCTAACCCTAACCCTAACCCTAACCCTAACCCTAACCCTAACCCTAACCCTAACCCTAACCCTAACCCTAACCCTAACCCTAACCCTAACCCTAACCCTAACCCTAACCCTAACCCTAACCCTAACCCTAACCCTAACCCTAACCCTAACCCTAACCCTAACCCTAACCCTAACCCTAACCCTAACCCTAACCCTAACCCTAACCCTAACCCTAACCCTAACCCTAACCCTAACCCTAACCCTAACCCTAACCCTAACCCTAACCCTAACCCTAACCCTAACCCTAACCCTAACCCTAACCCTAACCCCTAACCCTAACCCTAACCCTAACCCTAACCCTAACCCTAACCCTAACCCTAACCCTAACCCTAACCCTAACCCTAACCCTAACCCTAACCCTAACCCTAACCCTAACCCTAACCCTAACCCTAACCCTAACCCTAACCCTAACCCTAACCCTAACCCTAACCCTAACCCTAACCCTAACCCTAACCCTAACCCTAACCCTAACCCTAACCCTAACCCTAACCCTAACCCTAACCCTAACCCTAACCCTAACCCTAACCCTAACCCTAACCCTAACCCTAACCCTAACCCTAACCCTAACCCTAACCCTAACCCTAACCCTAACCCTAACCCTAACCCTAACCCTAACCCTAACCCTAACCCTAACCCTAACCCTAACCCTAACCCTAACCCTAACCCTAACCCTAACCCTAACCCTAACCCTAACCCTAACCCTAACCCTAACCCTAACCCTAACCCTAACCCTAACCCTAACCCTAACCCTAACCCTAACCCTAACCCTAACCCTAACCCTAACCCTAACCCTAACCCTAACCCTAACCCTAACCCTAACCCTAACCCTAACCCTAACCCTAACCCTAACCCTAACCCTAACCCTAACCCTAACCCTAACCCTAACCCTAACCCTAACCCTAACCCTAACCCTAACCCTAACCCTAACCCTAACCCTAACCCTAACCCTAACCCTAACCCTAACCCTAACCCTAACCCTAACCCTAACCCTAACCCTAACCCTAACCCTAACCCTAACCCTAACCCTAACCCTAACCCTAACCCTAACCCTAACCCTAACCCTAACCCTAACCCTAACCCTAACCCTAACCCTAACCCTAACCCTAACCCTAACCCTAACCCTAACCCTAACCCTAACCCTAACCCTAACCCTAACCCTAACCCTAACCCTAACCCTAAACCCTAACCCTAACCCTAACCCTAACCCTAACCCTAACCCTAACCCTAACCCTAACCCTAACCCTAACCCTAACCCTAACCCTAACCCTAACCCTAACCCTAACCCTAACCCTAACCCTAACCCTAACCCTAACCCTAACCCTAACCCTAACCCTAACCCTAACCCTAACCCTAACCCTAACCCTAACCCTAACCCTAACCCTAACCCTAACCCTAACCCTAACCCTAACCCTAACCCTAACCCTAACCCTAACCCTAACCCTAACCCTAACCCTAACCCTAACCCTAACCCTAACCCTAACCCTAACCCTAACCCTAACCCTAACCCTAACCCTAACCCTAACCCTAACCCTAACCCTAACCCTAACCCTAACCCTAACCCTAACCCTAACCCTAACCCTAACCCTAACCCTAACCCTAACCCTAACCCTAACCCTAACCCTAACCCTAACCCTAACCCTAACCCTAACCCTAACCCTAACCCTAACCCTAACCCTAACCCTAACCCTAACCCTAACCCTAACCCTAACCCTAACCCTAAACCCTAACCCTAACCCTAACCCTAACCCTAACCCTAACCCTAACCCTAACCCTAACCCTAACCCTAACCCTAACCCTAACCCTAACCCTAACCCTAACCCTAACCCTAACCCTAACCCTAACCCTAACCCTAACCCTAACCCTAACCCTAACCCTAACCCTAACCCTAACCCTAACCCTAACCCTAACCCTAACCCTAACCCTAACCCTAACCCTAACCCTAACCCTAACCCTAACCCTAACCCTAACCCTAACCCTAACCCTAACCCTAACCCTAACCCTAACCCTAACCCTAACCCTAACCCTAACCCTAACCCTAACCCTAACCCTAACCCTAACCCTAACCCTAACCCTAACCCTAACCCTAACCCTAACCCTAACCCTAACCCTAACCCTAACCCTAACCCTAACCCTAACCCTAACCCTAACCCTAACCCTAACCCTAACCCTAACCCTAACCCTAACCCTAACCCTAACCCTAACCCTAACCCTAACCCTAACCCTAACCCTAACCCTAACCCTAACCCTAACCCTAACCCTAACCCTAACCCTAACCCTAACCCTAACCCTAACCCTAACCCTAACCCTAACCCTAACCCTAACCCTAACCCTAACCCTAACCCTAACCCTAACCCTAACCCTAACCCTAACCCTAACCCTAACCCTAACCCTAACCCTAACCCTAACCCTAACCCTAACCCTAACCCTAACCCTAACCCTAACCCTAACCCTAACCCTAACCCTAACCCTAACCCTAACCCTAACCCTAACCCTAACCCTAACCCTAACCCTAACCCTAACCCTAACCCTAACCCTAACCCTAACCCTAACCCTAACCCTAACCCTAACCCTAACCCTAACCCTAACCCTAACCCTAACCCTAACCCTAACCCTAACCCTAACCCTAACCCTAACCCTAACCCTAACCCTAACCCTAACCCTAACCCTAACCCTAACCCTAACCCTAACCCTAACCCTAACCCTAACCCTAACCCTAACCCTAACCCTAACCCTAACCCTAACCCTAACCCTAACCCTAACCCTAACCCTAACCCTAACCCTAACCCTAACCCTAACCCTAACCCTAACCCTAACCCTAACCCTAACCCTAACCCTAACCCTAACCCTAACCCTAACCCTAACCCTAACCCTAACCCTAACCCTAACCCTAACCCTAACCCTAACCCTAACCCTAACCCTAACCCTAACCCTAACCCTAACCCTAACCCTAACCCTAACCCTAACCCTAACCCTAACCCTAACCCTAACCCTAACCCTAACCCTAACCCTAACCCTAACCCTAACCCTAACCCTAACCCTAACCCTAACCCTAACCCTAACCCTAACCCTAACCCTAACCCTAACCCTAACCCTAACCCTAACCCTAACCCTAACCCTAACCCTAACCCTAACCCTAACCCTAACCCTAACCCTAACCCTAACCCTAACCCTAACCCTAACCCTAACCCTAACCCTAACCCTAACCCTAACCCTAACCCTAACCCTAACCCTAACCCTAACCCTAACCCTAACCCTAACCCTAACCCTAACCCTAACCCTAACCCTAACCCTAACCCTAACCCTAACCCTAACCCTAACCCTAACCCTAACCCTAACCCTAACCCTAACCCTAACCCTAACCCTAACCCTAACCCTAACCCTAACCCTAACCCTAACCCTAACCCTAACCCTAACCCTAACCCTAACCCTAACCCTAACCCTAACCCTAACCCTAACCCTAACCCTAACCCTAACCCTAACCCTAACCCTAACCCTAACCCTAACCCTAACCCTAACCCTAACCCTAACCCTAACCCTAACCCTAACCCTAACCCTAACCCTAACCCTAACCCTAACCCTAACCCTAACCCTAACCCTAACCCTAACCCTAACCCTAACCCCCTAACCCTAACCCTAACCCTAACCCTAACCCTAACCCTAACCCTAACCCTAACCCTAACCCTAACCCTAACCCTAACCCTAACCCTAACCCTAACCCTAACCCTAACCCTAACCCTAACCCTAACCCTAACCCTAACCCTAACCCTAACCCTAACCCTAACCCTAACCCTAACCCTAACCCTAACCCTAACCCTAACCCTAACCCTAACCCTAACCCTAACCCTAACCCTAACCCTAACCCTAACCCTAACCCTAACCCTAACCCTAACCCTAACCCTAACCCTAACCCTAACCCTAACCCTAACCCTAACCCTAACCCTAACCCTAACCCTAACCCTAACCCTAACCCTAACCCTAACCCTAACCCTAACCCTAACCCTAACCCTAACCCTAACCCTAACCCTAACCCTAACCCTAACCCTAACCCTAACCCTAACCCTAACCCTAACCCTAACCCTAACCCTAACCCTAACCCTAACCCTAACCCTAACCCTAACCCTAACCCTAACCCTAACCCTAACCCTAACCCTAACCCTAACCCTAACCCTAACCCTAACCCTAACCCTAACCCTAACCCTAACCCTAACCCTAACCCTAACCCTAACCCTAACCCTAACCCTAACCCTAACCCTAACCCTAACCCTAACCCTAACCCTAACCCTAACCCTAAACCCTAACCCTAACCCTAACCCTAACCCTAACCCTAACCCTAACCCTAACCCTAACCCTAACCCTAACCCTAACCCTAACCCTAACCCTAACCCTAACCCTAACCCTAACCCTAACCCTAACCCTAACCCTAACCCTAACCCTAACCCTAACCCTAACCCTAACCCTAACCCTAACCCTAACCCTAACCCTAACCCTAACCCTAACCCTAACCCTAACCCTAACCCTAACCCTAACCCTAACCCTAACCCTAACCCTAACCCTAACCCTAACCCTAACCCTAACCCTAACCCTAACCCTAACCCTAACCCTAACCCTAACCCTAACCCTAACCCTAACCCTAACCCTAACCCTAACCCTAACCCTAACCCTAACCCTAACCCTAACCCTAACCCTAACCCTAACCCTAACCCTAACCCTAACCCTAACCCTAACCCTAACCCTAACCCTAACCCTAACCCTAACCCTAACCCTAACCCTAACCCTAACCCTAACCCTAACCCTAACCCTAACCCTAACCCTAACCCTAACCCTAACCCTAACCCTAACCCTAACCCTAACCCTAACCCTAACCCTAACCCTAACCCTAACCCTAACCCTAACCCTAACCCTAACCCTAACCCTAACCCTAACCCTAACCCTAACCCTAACCCTAACCCTAACCCTAACCCTAACCCTAACCCTAACCCTAACCCTAACCCTAACCCTAACCCTAACCCTAACCCTAACCCTAACCCTAACCCTAACCCTAACCCTAACCCTAACCCTAACCCTAACCCTAACCCTAACCCTAACCCTAACCCTAACCCTAACCCTAACCCTAACCCTAACCCTAACCCTAACCCTAACCCTAACCCTAACCCTAACCCTAACCCTAACCCTAACCCTAACCCTAACCCTAACCCTAACCCTAACCCTAACCCTAACCCTAACCCTAACCCTAACCCTAACCCTAACCCTAACCCTAACCCTAACCCTAACCCTAACCCTAACCCTAACCCTAACCCTAACCCTAACCCTAACCCTAACCCTAACCCTAACCCTAACCCTAACCCTAACCCTAACCCTAACCCTAACCCTAACCCTAACCCTAACCCTAACCCTAACCCTAACCCTAACCCTAACCCTAACCCTAACCCTAACCCTAACCCTAACCCTAACCCTAACCCTAACCCTAACCCTAACCCTAACCCTAACCCTAACCCTAACCCTAACCCTAACCCTAACCCTAACCCTAACCCTAACCCTAACCCTAACCCTAACCCTAACCCTAACCCTAACCCTAACCCTAACCCTAACCCTAACCCTAACCCTAACCCTAACCCTAACCCTAACCCTAACCCTAACCCTAACCCTAACCCTAACCCTAACCCTAACCCTAACCCTAACCCTAACCCTAACCCTAACCCTAACCCTAACCCTAACCCTAACCCTAACCCTAACCCTAACCCTAACCCTAACCCTAACCCTAACCCTAACCCTAACCCTAACCCTAACCCTAACCCTAACCCTAACCCTAACCCTAACCCTAACCCTAACCCTAACCCTAACCCTAACCCTAACCCTAACCCTAACCCTAACCCTAACCCTAACCCTAACCCTAACCCTAACCCTAACCCTAACCCTAACCCTAACCCTAACCCTAACCCTAACCCTAACCCTAACCCTAACCCTAACCCTAACCCTAACCCTAACCCTAACCCTAACCCTAACCCTAACCCTAACCCTAACCCTAACCCTAACCCTAACCCTAACCCTAACCCTAACCCTAACCCTAACCCTAACCCTAACCCTAACCCTAACCCTAACCCTAACCCTAACCCTAACCCTAACCCTAACCCTAACCCTAACCCTAACCCTAACCCTAACCCTAACCCTAACCCTAACCCTAACCCTAACCCTAACCCTAACCCTAACCCTAACCCTAACCCTAACCCTAACCCTAACCCTAACCCTAACCCTAACCCTAACCCTAACCCTAACCCTAACCCTAACCCTAACCCTAACCCTAACCCTAACCCTAACCCTAACCCTAACCCTAACCCTAACCCTAACCCTAACCCTAACCCTAACCCTAACCCTAACCCTAACCCTAACCCTAACCCTAACCCTAACCCTAACCCTAACCCTAACCCTAACCCTAACCCTAACCCTAACCCTAACCCTAACCCTAACCCTAACCCTAACCCTAACCCTAACCCTAACCCTAACCCTAACCCTAACCCTAACCCTAACCCTAACCCTAACCCTAACCCTAACCCTAACCCTAACCCTAACCCTAACCCTAACCCTAACCCTAACCCTAACCCTAACCCTAACCCTAACCCTAACCCTAACCCTAACCCTAACCCTAACCCTAACCCTAACCCTAACCCTAACCCTAACCCTAACCCTAACCCTAACCCTAACCCTAACCCTAACCCTAACCCTAACCCTAACCCTAACCCTAACCCTAACCCTAACCCTAACCCTAACCCTAACCCTAACCCTAACCCTAACCCTAACCCTAACCCTAACCCTAACCCTAACCCTAACCCTAACCCTAACCCTAACCCTAACCCTAACCCTAACCCTAACCCTAACCCTAACCCTAACCCTAACCCTAACCCTAACCCTAACCCTAACCCTAACCCTAACCCTAACCCTAACCCTAACCCTAACCCTAACCCTAACCCTAACCCTAACCCTAACCCTAACCCTAACCCTAACCCTAACCCTAACCCTAACCCTAACCCTAACCCTAACCCTAACCCTAACCCTAACCCTAACCCTAACCCTAACCCTAACCCTAACCCTAACCCTAACCCTAACCCTAACCCTAACCCTAACCCTAACCCTAACCCTAACCCTAACCCTAACCCTAACCCTAACCCTAACCCTAACCCTAACCCTAACCCTAACCCTAACCCTAACCCTAACCCTAACCCTAACCCTAACCCTAACCCTAACCCTAACCCTAACCCTAACCCTAACCCTAACCCTAACCCTAACCCTAACCCTAACCCTAACCCTAACCCTAACCCTAACCCTAACCCTAACCCTAACCCTAACCCTAACCCTAACCCTAACCCTAACCCTAACCCTAACCCTAACCCTAACCCTAACCCTAACCCTAACCCTAACCCTAACCCTAACCCTAACCCTAACCCTAACCCTAACCCTAACCCTAACCCTAACCCTAACCCTAACCCTAACCCTAACCCTAACCCTAACCCTAACCCTAACCCTAACCCTAACCCTAACCCTAACCCTAACCCTAACCCTAACCCTAACCCTAACCCTAACCCTAACCCTAACCCTAACCCTAACCCTAACCCTAACCCTAACCCTAACCCTAACCCTAACCCTAACCCTAACCCTAACCCTAACCCTAACCCTAACCCTAACCCTAACCCTAACCCTAACCCTAACCCTAACCCTAACCCTAACCCTAACCCTAACCCTAACCCTAACCCTAACCCTAACCCTAACCCTAACCCTAACCCTAACCCTAACCCTAACCCTAACCCTAACCCTAACCCTAACCCTAACCCTAACCCTAACCCTAACCCTAACCCTAACCCTAACCCTAACCCTAACCCTAACCCTAACCCTAACCCTAACCCTAACCCTAACCCTAACCCTAACCCTAACCCTAACCCTAACCCTAACCCTAACCCTAACCCTAACCCTAACCCTAACCCTAACCCTAACCCTAACCCTAAACCCTAACCCTAACCCTAACCCTAACCCTAACCCTAACCCTAACCCTAACCCTAACCCTAACCCTAACCCTAACCCTAACCCTAACCCTAACCCTAACCCTAACCCTAACCCTAACCCTAACCCTAACCCTAACCCTAACCCTAACCCTAACCCTAACCCTAACCCTAACCCTAACCCTAACCCTAACTAACCCTAACCCTAACCCTAACCCTAACCCTAACCCTAACCCTAACCCTAACCCTAACCCTAACCCTAACCCTAACCCTAACCCTAACCCTAACCCTAACCCTAACCCTAACCCTAACCCTAACCCTAACCCTAACCCTAACCCTAACCCTAACCCTAACCCTAACCCTAACCCTAACCCTAACCCTAACCCTAACCCTAACCCTAACCCTAACCCTAACCCTAACCCTAACCCTAACCCTAACCCTAACCCTAACCCTAACCCTAACCCTAACCCTAACCCTAACCCTAACCCTAACCCTAACCCTAACCCTAACCCTAACCCTAACCCTAACCCTAACCCTAACCCTAACCCTAACCCTAACCCTAACCCTAACCCTAACCCTAACCCTAACCCTAACCCTAACCCTAACCCTAACCCTAACCCTAACCCTAACCCTAACCCTAACCCTAACCCTAACCCTAACCCTAACCCTAACCCTAACCCTAACCCTAACCCTAACCCTAACCCTAACCCTAACCCTAACCCTAACCCTAACCCTAACCCTAACCCTAACCCTAACCCTAACCCTAACCCTAACCCTAACCCTAACCCTAACCCTAACCCTAACCCTAACCCTAACCCTAACCCTAACCCTAACCCTAACCCTAACCCTAACCCTAACCCTAACCCTAACCCTAACCCTAACCCTAACCCTAACCCTAACCCTAACCCTAACCCTAACCCTAACCCTAACCCTAACCCTAACCCTAACCCTAACCCTAACCCTAACCCTAACCCTAACCCTAACCCTAACCCTAACCCTAACCCTAACCCTAACCCTAACCCTAACCCTAACCCTAACCCTAACCCTAACCCTAACCCTAACCCTAACCCTAACCCTAACCCTAACCCTAACCCTAACCCTAACCCTAACCCTAACCCTAACCCTAACCCTAACCCTAACCCTAACCCTAACCCTAACCCTAACCCTAACCCTAACCCTAACCCTAACCCTAACCCTAACCCTCCTAACCCTAACCCTAACCCTAACCCTAACCCTAACCCTAACCCTAACCCTAACCCTAACCCTAACCCTAACCCTAACCCTAACCCTAACCCTAACCCTAACCCTAACCCTAACCCTAACCCTAACCCTAACCCTAACCCTAACCCTAACCCTAACCCTAACCCTAACCCTAACCCTAACCCTAACCCTAACCCTAACCCTAACCCTAACCCTAACCCTAACCCTAACCCTAACCCTAACCCTAACCCTAACCCTAACCCTAACCCTAACCCTAACCCTAACCCTAACCCTAACCCCTAACCCTAACCCTAACCCTAACCCTAACCCTAACCCTAACCCTAACCCTAACCCTAATCCTAACCCTAACCCTCTAGTGCTTCTTACCAAGAACATAGCCCCCTGTGACCACCAGAGTCATAAACCCACCCAGCACTGACTGTGAACTGGTAAGACCCCATCTCCAGACTGAGCAGACCAAGTCCCTAGCCCCTAGGTCCTGGGGGCACATTCTATGCCCATCTCCCAAGCCACTGGAGCCCCAGGGACTGGGAAGCTGCCTCTTCCCCTGCCCTCTCACCAAGAAAACAGGTCCCACCCTGCACTGGTTGGGAATAGCTGCTCCCTGAGACAGAGCCCACTGGTGCCCATTGGAATAAGAGCTGCTCCCTGAGACACAGAATCCATCCACACCAATCAGACCAAGAGCCTGGATTAGACCAAGAGCTGCCATTAATTAGATCAAGAATAACAACCAGACCAAGAGAGGCTCCCTCAGACACAGATATCACTTGCATGGAGTGGAGGAAGAGATGGGTAGACACCAGTGCAAAATACAGTCAACAGCATAAAGACCAATATGGCACCATCAGAACCTAGTGGTTCTACATCAGCAAGACCTGAACATCCCAAAGCTGAAGAAGCAGGAGAAATTGACCTTAAAAATGACTTTAAGAAGATGATAGAGACCTTTAAATAGGAAATGAAAATTTTGCTTAAAGAAATTGAAGAAAAGACAAACAAAAAATTGGAGAAAATCAATAAATCCCTTAAAGAAAGCAAAGAAAACCAAGAAAAAGCAATTAAATAGGTGAAGGAAACAGTCCAAGATTTGACAAATGAAATAGAAGCAATAAAGATGACACAAACTGAGGGAATGCTGAGAATAGAAAATCTGAGTAAATGAACAGAAACTACAGATGCAAGCATAACCAACAGAATGCAAGAGATGGAAAAGAGAATCTTTGGTGTTGAAGATAAAATAGAGGAAATAGATTTGTCAGTTAAAGAAAACACTAAAGCCAAATGAGTCATAACACAAAACATCCAGGAAATCTGGGACACCATGAAAAGACCAAACCTAAGAATAATAGGGATAGAAGGAGACAAATACCAATTCAAAGGCACAGGAAATATATTAAAAAAATCATAGAAGAAAACTTTCCCAACCTAAAGAAGGAAATGCCTATGAAGGTACAAGAAGCTTACAGAACACCAAATAGACTGGATCAAAAAAAAGTCCCCTTGCCACATAACATTCAAACCACTAAACATATAGAATAAAGAAAAAATATTAAGAGCTGCAAAGGAAAAAAGGCAAAGTAACATAAAGGCAGACACATCTGTAGACAAATTTCTAAAGTCTTAGTAAATAAGAATCACAGAGCCAAATACAGAGGAAATAGCCAAAGATATCAGAGAGCCATGACTACCTTATCTTACTACCTCACCACCATCGCTTTGCCAGAAAGAGTTTCTTCCTGCCTGACTTGTGTTTTTATTGCCTTTCTGTTCTGCCTTCACATTGGCTCTAAGCCCAGCCACATGACTTTCTCATCACTGCCTGTCTATACAGACCTTTGGGTTAGGGTACCAGTTCTATTTTGGTCAAACTAGTGTAACTATTGTATTTTGGCTTCATGATAAGTTCAGTTCTTTATCCAGATTCTTGATTCCCTGTTCTGTGGATGCAAGAAATGGCTAGTCGCAACAATTAATAATCATCTAAAATTGATTACCTCACTAGTTATTTCCAATGTGAGCTACAGTCAAAGGAGGAAAGCTTTCATACTCCTTCTTGCCCATCCCTTTCTGTCCTGGAACTACACCTGCTTTAAAATTGATCAGTGAACTCATTTCTTACACAGGTCCCTCTTCGTTTGTAACTTTGCAATAAAATTGAGAGAAGTTGGAGGACACTCACTTACTGGTCTATTTTTCCTTCTCACTGACCAGTTAAGGTCCAGCTTTGAAGCAGTAGCAGTACTTTCTTTTCAGCAATGGGCAGCAGAAGCAGGATTAGGTATTCAAAACAATTCTCAACTCCATGGTGTGAGGCAAGCCTAAGTTACAGGAAACATTGCTCTCAGCAGAAATAAAGAATCAATAGCACTTGAAGAAAATGCAAAGAATTTCTTAATGACCTGAAAACAATGGGGAATAGAAAAAATAAGAGATTAGAGCAGTGATGCATTTAAAGAAAATCAAAATTTAAAAGTAAAACAAATGATTGTCTTTTTAAAAAAGATATAAAGAATTGAAAAAACACATAGCTATACTGACTTTGGTTTTTTTTCACCATTTTCACTAAAATATATTAAATTTAATGAACTAGAATTTTCAATAATACAGTAAGAAACTCAAGGAATGACATAGAACTTCTGAATATCAGATAGATGTTTTTTCAAACAAGAAATATTGGTTCCTAAAATAAACTACAAAATTAAGAAAAAATATAAATATTAAGATAAAGTTTTAAGCAAAATTTTAATTTTAGACACATGTTATAAAAGATGAATAAATTAGCATGTTGTTATTTCCCCTTCTACATCCCAAGCATTTATTTAATGCATTACTTTGATGTTGCCCAACTTAATAACAAGCTTCTTCTGTTCTCTGGTTATAATTTTTTTTTGTAATTTAGTTTTTTATTATACAAAAATTAGAATTCTTTTAAATTCATCTTTGTTTTTTTTTCATTTTTTCTTTATTAAGAAATTTTCTACTCACTCTACATACCTCCCACAGATCCCATCTCCCTCTTCCTCTCACCCCCCCAGCCCTCCCTTCCAAGCCACCCCACATCCTCACATCCCCCAAATCAAGGTCTCCCATGGGGAGTCAGCAGAGCCCGGCACACTGATCCTAGGCAGGTCCAAGCCCCTCCCCACTGCACCAAGGCTGCGCAAGGCATCACACCACCCACCATTGGCACTGGGCTCCCAAAAGCCTGCCCATGCACCAGGGATGGATCCTGATCTCCCTGTCTGGGTGCCCCCCACACAGTTCAAGCCAAACAACCATCTTCCATATCCAGAGGACCTAGTCCAGTCCCATGGGGGCTCCACAGCCGTTCATGGGCTTCCACCACTGTGGCCAGTCATCTCTGCACATCTTCCCATCATGAGCTCAATGTCTCCTGCCTGCAGAATCCCTCCTTTCTCTCATCGATTGGATTCCTGGAGGTCAGCCTGGCACCTGGCCATGAATCTCTGCATCTGCCTCCATCAGTCACTGGACAAAGGCTCTATGATTGCGGGTAGGGTATTCACTAGGCTGGTCACCAGAGTAGACCAGTCCAGGCACCCTCTAGACCACAGGTGGGGTCATCCTTGTAAATTCCTGTGATCCTCCCCAGCACCTTGCCTCTTCCTATTCCCATGATGTCCTCATCCATCATGGCATCTCTCTCCCTGCCCTCCCATTCTGTCCCTGTTCCAGCTCACCCCTCCCATTTCCCTATGTTCTCATCCCCCACTCCTCACCCTCCACCCCCTCCACTCCCAGTCTGCTCATGTAGATCTCATCCACTTCTCCTTCACTGGGCCATTCATGTGTCCCTCCTAGGGTCTTTCCCTGTTCGCTAGCCTCTCTGGAGCTGTGGGTTGCAATCTGAACATCCCTTCCCTCACATCTGGTATCCACCTATGAGTGAGTACACACTATGTTTGTCCTTCTGAGTCTGGGTTACCTCACTCAGGATGATATTTTCTAGTTCCATCCATTTGCCTACAAATTTCATGATATCATTGTTTTTTACTGCTGAGTAGTACTCCATTGTGTATATGTGCCACATTTTCTTTATCCATTCTTCAGTTAAGGGGCATCTAGGTTGAGAAAACCATTCTCTGGTAAAGGGAATTGTAGCATGAATCTTAAAAGTTCTTATTAATAAAATCAAACCTGAGCTAGGTATTGGAGTGAACTGGAAGATCAGAGAACCAGAACAAGCCACAGCTACCTCACCTTGCCAGATCCTCAGCTGGTCTTGTTTCCTCGGACTGGAGGCCTCTGAGTCCTCACCCAGAATGGGTCTCAGCTGAACTGCTGTTAGAAGCCTGAAAGCTTAACCAGCCAAATGCTTAACCAGGCCAAATGCTTCTAGTTTCTGGTCTTCATGCCTTATATACCTTTCTGCTTTCTACCACCACTCCCTGGGATTAAAGGCTCACTTTCTAGGATTAAAGGCGTGAGTCACCATGCTTGGCTGTATCCTTGAACACATGGATTTCTGCCTCTGGAATGCTAGGATTAAAGGTGTGAGTGCACCATTTTCTAGCCTTTGTATCTAGTGGCTGTTCTGTCTCTGACCCCAGATAAGTTTATTGGGGTGCACAATATTTTGGGGAACACAATACCACCACAGGGAATGATATTAATAAGATATTATTTCCCCATGCCCCTATGTGCAATGTTAGCTGCTGAGACCTGTGGCCTGGCATACAACTAATGAATGTAACCATGACAAGCAGGATTGAACATATCTGCATAGGAGAGTTCCTTTGTTGAAAATTCAAAATTCATTGGCTCAAACTAACCTTCCCAAATTGCACACTCAAAATCTAGCCTGCCTTCACTCACATGATGGATCAATACATGCTGGAAAATTATAAAATCACTGATCCTGCTGCAATCAGGTCCTATTTCATAATGGTGACTCCAGCAGCTGATTGCCTACCCTGTTTCCCCCTGTACACAATAAACTATTCCTCCTATTCTGGCATGAAGGCACACACAAATCCTCTTCCTGTTACTGAAATGGACAGTTGACGATATGACCCAAATTTTTAATTTTAAAACTTAGTGGTAGTTGAGTTCTTTAATCAAAAAATGTAGTTGGTTTAATCCCAAGGACAAGAAGATGAGATGGAGTGGGATCAAGGCTACCTGATCCAACATAGGAAACTTGTCTCAGAAAAATTTTCTACAAGGATGGAGTACTGCTGTTATAGAATTAATATGCCTTCCCAGGAATAAATTATTCCACACATTTAAAAGTTTAATAAACCAAAATATCTTAAATAACAGTATGCATCAAGTGGTGGTTAAGGTTAAAAGAGGAGCTGGTCTGGCACAGATTTTGCATGCCACATATGCTGTCATCCTGAAGTCTCTTTTAGGTTCTGGCCTGAGGTTAAATGTTGAACAATTTAAATAGGGACAGGAGAGTGCAAGTCTAGCAACTTAGGCAGATGGAGATTTATAGAGCAAAACTATCTTTCAGATCATGTGTCATGATCTAAATATAAATATAACATAATGCCTGATTTATAAGATAAATAGATCATAATGTATGACATAAAAGATACATATAAAAATGCATCAATGCCACATGTACAAAAGAAATAGAACACAAATAGAAAAAAAAGGCATAGGAAAGTCACCTATTCATACTATGAATGATGTTCTTAAGTGAACAGCTATTCTGAGCTATTCTAACTTCAGAATAAGGCTTCCTTTGCCTCCAAGCAAGCTGGCTCAGCAGGCCACAAATGCTTCTATGAAGGACCAGAAAGAGTTCATTTTAATGAAGCCCTGACTGCTGTCTATCTCAAGACTGTGACATTACTGTACAGAATTTAATTTTTGGTTGGGGGTGAATGCTGAACAATCAGAGAAACAGAACCAGCCACAGCTAACAACACCTCACCAATTCCTCAGCTGATCTCATTTTCTCAAACTGGAAAGCCTGATTCCTCATCTGAATGGATCTCAGCTGAACTGCTGCTAAAAGCCTAAAAGCTTAACCAGGCTCTAGTTCCTGGTCCTCACACCTTATATACCTTTCTGCTTCCAGCCATCACTTCCTGGGATTAAAGGCATGGGTCTCCATGCCTGGCTGTTTCCAGTGTGATTTTGAATTCACAGAGATCCAGATGGATCTCTGCCTCCAGAATGCTAGGATTAAAGGTGTGCGTGTGCCACCATTTTCTAGCCTCTATGTCTATCTAGCAGCTGTTCTGTTCTCTGACCCCAGATGAGTCTACTAAGGTGAACAATATATTGGGGAACACAATATCACCACAAGAATGTGATCAAACTATCCCACAATATTTCCCCTTTTTTGTCTAAATAAAAATGGAAGGTTTTAACTCTAACACAGTATAACTATATACAATAAGAAGAATTATTGGGTAAGAATTATATTCACAATGTCCAGTCCATTTGCATTTGGAAAAACCAGAAAAAGTACTAAATTTTCTATCCTGTCTTGGTGACTGCAAAGATCTGTACTTATTTTACTTTCTATCCTAACTTGTATTACCAACCCAAAACTATTTTTTATCTGCAAACATTTTCTTAGATAAACAATTTAATTATGTCACTTAACCTTATACACTTTATACCACTTTGGTGAGTTTCTTACAAGAATTTCATTCTTTAAGCTTTGTTTTATGTATATACGTGTTTACCCACATATGTCTGTGTGTGATACCTGTAGAGGCCAGATGAGGGAATAAGATCCCTTGGAACTGGAGTTGCAGGAGATGGTTAGCAACCATGGTTTCTGGCAATGTAATCTGTGTCCTCTGCAATAACACTCAGTGCTCTTCATTGCTAAGCTATCTCTCAAGCCATATTTATGTTTAAAATTTATTTTTATACATTTTTAACTAAAATATTTTACATCACTTTCCCCCTTCCTTGTCCTCTCTTCATGTCTTCCCAAATTCTTCCCTTCAAATTTCTTCCTTGTTAAATATGTGTGAATTAGTATGTGCAAATATATGAATAAAACCTGCTGGGTCCATTTCTGTTAGTTATGTGCTATGGTTTCAGGACTGAACATGCTGTTTTGGATACACATATAGGGAGCCTGCCTGAGGCTAATTCACTCCACTTGCTGGAGAATTTTACTCTTTATTGAGCAACATAAATCTGACCCTTAAGTGACCTAGGCTACCTGGGACAGAAAACATTATCAAGAATAGAAAACTCGGAGTGGTAAATACCTCAGCTAACACTTGCTGGTGCCATGGCTCTAAAGTTCTAGAGCTACAGGGAAGACTATGGACACTGTTCTGAGCCAATCATAGCCTTCCAAGGTTTCATGGGCTTCCCACCACACCCCATTGACCATTCTCCTCTTGGATGATGTTGAAATCCTGAGATTCCTGCCTCCACTAAGTATCATTGTTACAGGCCTGTGCTACCATGCTTGAATTAGGTGGTTTCACCTTCATTTAGTGAGGCATTAGAATAATGAAATGAGTAAGAGGAGTAGTTACACTTAAGTATCTTAATCTCTGTGAGCCTGGATTTTACCATCTGTAGAATAAGAACAGTACTCTGCTCTAATCCTTTGATTAATAATAATAGACTCAAAGATAAAGAAAAACAATATTGCTCATAGTTAGAAGACAATGGACTTTAAGGCAGGATGGCTGCATTTGATGGGAACCTTCTTCTGTTACTGGAGGTAGGAACAGAGTCTATAGCCTCGCTACCCTAGCAAGCTAGGCAGAGCCACTCACTCTTATTAAGTCAATTAAAAGAACCAAGTTACAATAGGTGGTAGTTCATGCCTTTAATCCTAACACTTGAGAGGCAGAGGTAGGTGGATCTCTGTAAATTTTATGCTAGCCTGGTCTACAGAGCTAGTTCCAGGACAGCCAAGGCTACACACAAAAAAACCTGTCTTGAAAATTAAAAAAAAAAGAAAGAAAGAAAGAGAGAGAGAGAGAGAGAGAGAGAGAGAGAGAGAGAGAGAGAGAGAGAAAGAAAGAAAGAAAGAAAGAAAGAAAGAAAGAAAGAAAGAAAGAAAGAAAGAAAGAAAGAAAGATGTCTGTGATTTGCCCATGTATAATTCAAGTACACTGGAGACAAGGTAAGCAAATCTCTCTAATGTTCTAGAAGAGCCTAGTCTATTTAGTGAGTTCCAGGCCAGCCAGAGATTCATAGTGAGAAGATTCTTTAAAAGAAAATAGAAAACAAAAGGAAAAAAAAACAAAACTGTTAATAAAAAAAATTGTAAACATGATTTATTTTCAGCATGACTAATATGGAACAGTGATGAAGATATAAGGTAATTAATCTATCCTTGGGGTCTTAATAGGTTTAGATAGATGGCAAGAGATATGAACAACTAAGTAATACAACTAAGCCATATAATGAAAGTTTTTCCATCTCTAAAACCCTCCAACCTCAGCTCCTTTCTGTCCTGCAAGGTGGTCAGATAAGGAGTAAATGTTTCTTCAGTAGAGACATTCTTATCTAGAGGAGTCAGTCTTTTCCTACAATGAAATTCCCCCCAAAATTAGAATTTCATAGCATCTATTGTTTCATTAGCTGTTATCCAAAGGGAGAGATATAAAGGTCTCTTAGAATATCCTTATTATTCTATTCAATACTCAGGCAAGTACCAGATATTGATAGGGTGGAGACTAAGGAGCTTCAAGATCCCAGTAAAAATTGAAAAGTGGAGGCTGCAGGGTACCATCAATAACAGCTACACAAGTTGACAAAGAAAGAGTAGAAGACCTGGAGGTGTCTGACCCACCGCAGCTGAGTGGATACCAAGTACAGTCCATGCCAGCTTGTCCTCAGGTACACCCCAAGCATTGCTCTGCCATTTGAACCTTGGGCTTTCACACCCAAAAGTCCATCCCTAACAATTCTTTGAAACTCTACAGCTCTTTGTAGAGGCCTTAGCCTTGGAGAGACTTCAGATCAAGTCTCAGGATCTCTTCATAATCTGGATGTCATCTAGAGTCACCACCATTCAGAGCTCCAAACTGAAGGTTTTATAGGCATCAGGAAAGCAAAAAATGATCATATTCAGACAAGTCAGACTTCATGCCTGCAAGTTCCTTTTCTCTTATTACAGGAGGTATAAACTCAAGCAAGGGACACCTGACATGTGAACTTCTGGGTCCCAATTGCTGCCTGTTTACAACATCAGAGATAAATTCACTCTTGTGGCTTTGGTTAAATGGTCAATCATCTTTTAAAGACTTTTATTTTCAGTTTCCCTCCTGATAATTCTTTGTAGTTTTCCCTCATTTTGTGGGGATCTAGGCTCAAAAAATTCTATCAGCACCATGTCTAAGTTAGTTTCTGTTGCTATTTTATATTTCTTCTGGGTCATCAGTGCTGATGTAAAGATGAACTTAGCAACCATTCACACCTTACTGCTATTAATAACATGTCTGTGGAGCTGAATAGAACTTAGAAAACTGGCTGCTCATACATAGGACCTGACTTTAATTCCTGGCACCCAAAAGACAGATCACCACTGTCTGTACCTATAGTCACAGGGGATCAGACACCATCTTCTGGTACCTCATATGCACTTGGTATACTCACTGGCAAAACTTATACATTTAAATTTAATTCTTTTTTAAGATAACAGGCACATGAAGAAAACCTTTTTTTTTCTTTTACAATATAGAATCACATACATATATGTCTTTCACCATCCATATCTGATTCCCTAAGAGGCTAGACGGATGCACCAGATCTCAGGACCTGGAAATACAAGTAGTTCTGACCAATATGATATGGGTGCTAGGGTACCCAAGTGGATCAGTGCTACTGAGTCATTTCTCCAGGTCCCAAATAGAATGCTGAAGATGAAGATGTCCCACTGCTCCTTCTTTCTCCTGTCACTTAAAGGTCAGGAAAGTCCTCTCTAGATGGTTGTCTAAGGATTCAATGGATTTTTATACCTCTGTGAATGGACTCTCTATATTGCTTCTTATTTTCATTGTTAAAACAGTTCTCTTAATGTGATTAAATATAACAAAAGATTTTGTTGAAACCAGTCAGAATCCAGCCATATTACATTTGGAAAAGTTCCCTAATTTGAAATATGTTTTTTTCTTTTTAGAATTTTTTGAGACAGATATGTCCCCATAGCCATGGATGCCCTGGAATTCATTATGAGGACCAAGCTGGCTTCAAATTCACAGACATTGGCCCAACAGACTCTCTCAAGTGCTGGGATTATAACTATACCCCCCTAAATCCAGCTGAGGCATGTGTGTGGGTTTTTTAAAAGATTTTTTTATTTATTATATATACAATATTCTGTGTGCATGTATCCCTGCAGGCCAGAAGAGGGCACCAGATCTCATTATAGATGGTTGTGAGCCAGCATGTGGTTGCTGGGAATTGAACTCAGGACTTCTAGGAGAGCAGTCAGTGCTCTTAACCGCTGAGCCATCTCTCCAGCTCTCAAGGTATGTGTTTTTAAATGACCTATCATTGAATCAGAAAATAAATAGATAAAATAAAATTTAAAAAGGGACCATCACTGTTTTGATGAACAGTAATATTTCCTGAAATTCTATCATTTAAATGGACAAATCATTTCATATGTTCTCAATAATTAGGTTATTTTATACTTTTTAAATTTCATCCATTTAAAAGTGTTTGAACTATGTTTGTGTGTATACACCTGTGCCATGATGTATGTAGGAGTGAGAGGACAACTTACAGCTGTCTATTTTCTACTTCCCCTATATGAGATCTAGTGATGAAACCTAGGGAGTCATTTGGATGCAAGTGACCTTAATGGCACTTATTCAGGTTTAAAAACTATTTATGTATGTGTTGATGTAGGAGTATGCATATGCCACTGCCCAGTAGAAATAATAGAAAAACTTGTAGGAGTAATATGGGTTACTAAGAGATAGAACTCACTGGGGGTAGGCTTTGAGAATTTACATCTACACACCATTTCTAGTTCCCACTCTCTGCTTCATGCTGCAGGTTAAAGATGTGAGTTCTTAGCTTCCTGCTTTAGCTGTCGTGTCTGACACTGTTGCCACGCCACTTTCATGGTGTTCCTAAATCCCTATAGAACCAAGGGCCAAATTAAACTCATTTATAAGTTGACCTAGATATTATATCACAACAAAAAAGGAGCTAACACAAATTCATAAAGGTTTTAAATCTAAATTAGTTATTTCATGTAATTGAAGAGAAGTATAGAATCTAAAAGGGTTACATTATTGTTTAAATTCATAGTGCAAGTGTTAAAGCTCTGGTGGGAAAGGTATCCTGACTATCAGAATCATGCTATACCTATAGCTGTCAAAGGAAGGTCTCTTGGATACCTACAGCTCTGAAGAGAAAGATACTCTGACTGTTGGAAATCAGGCCATACCTACAGTTTTGAAGGGAAGATATCCTGGATACCTACTGCTGTGAGGAGAAAGGTACCCTGACTGTTGGGAAGTCAGGTTATACATGAAGCTGTGTTCCAGTGGGGAATGATATTCCTGCAAAATGCAGTAATCTGCTCCTCTTCAAAAGGGAGCCATTACAACTGGGCTGTGTGACACTATGCTAAGAGAGTTACCCAGCAGAGATGCCCATTGCTGCTCTGCCCCACTCCCCTAAGGAAGTTTCTCAGCAGAGCTGTCAATTGCTTCTCTGCTCTGCTCTACTAGGGAGTGTCCCAGCAGAGATGTCCATTTCTCTTCAGCTCCATCCAAAATTGTTACTTCTCTGTTTCACTCAAGTAAGGGGAAAATGGCTGCAGAAATGCAGCAGCCTCTAGTGAAAAGTTGTTACTTCTGCTGTGCTCCTTTAAGAGAGTTTGCCAGCAGAGGTGTCCATTGCTTCTCTGATCCAAGCCAATGGTGAGATTCTGATCTGCTTCAGTGAAACGTCTTCACCCAAAACTCATTCAAGAGACTTATTTGGGAGAAAGGAATCCAGGAGAGCCACTGCTTCTGCCAGGGTGGTAAAAGACAGCTGCCAACTGAGCAGGCACAGGGCTTGAACAAGCTCAAAGATTGGCTGTATTTCATGCTCAGGCATTGGCTGGTTTCAAGCTCAGGGGTTGGTTGGTTTGGTGCTTAGTTGGTCAAGGGTAGAGTGTGTTTCCTGGGTTCTGATTTCAAGTCCAAAGAGTGTTTCTTTCACTGGCTCCTTTTAACATTTCGGGTCTAGTTTCAGGGTCAGGGTGTTTCTAGCACTGGTTCTTGGTTCAGGGACAAAGTGTTTCTTTGTCTCTTGTTTCAGGGTCAAAGTATGATTTTAGCTCTGATTTCCGGGCAAAGGGGTGTGTCTTTCACTGGCTCTATTTTCACGGTCAGGGTGTGTTTCTGTGTCTGGTCCTTTTACCCCATACAAAAGCTTTCATAAATTCATAAGTTTATTTGTTCCATGAGTTTTCTGTTGTAAACAATATAAAAATGGGCATCAAAATGTTGAACAGATTGTTAACATTGTCAAATATTTTTCTACAGAATATACACTCTTGTGTAACTGATTATAAGTGCATTGGATAAAGATCTTACCAAATACTTCATAATAAGATACCCACAGCATCTTTTTCAGATAGTCAAAAACTATTGTGATATGGAAAGGCTTTAACAGATTGATCACACACAAGAAGTTTTACTCCTGTATAAAGTACAAAACTTTACCACACTGACTATATTTATAGGGTTTCTTTGCAGTATGATTTTTTCTCATGATTTTTAAGATTACTCATACATGTAAAGGCTTTACCACACTGATTACATTCAGTGTTTCTCTCTAGTATGTGTTTGTTTATGCCTTTGTAGATGACTGTGTTGTGCAAAGGCTTTACCACACTGATTACATTCATAGGGTTTCTCTCCAGTATGTGTCCTTTGATGCATTTGCAGACTACTGACATATGCAAAGGCTTTAGCACACTGATTACATTCATAGGGTTTCTCTCCAGTATGCGTTATTTTATGCATTTGAAGACTTTTTTGACATGCATAGGCTTTGCTACATTGATTACATTCATAGGGTTTCTCTCCAGTATGTGTTCTTTTATGACTTTGAAAACTTTTGTGACATGCAAAGGCTTTACCACATTCATTACATTCATAGGGTTTCTCTCCAGTATGTGTTCTTTTATGCATTTTAAGATGACTGTGTTGTACAAAGGATTTATCACACTGATTACATTCATGGGGTTTCTCTCCAGTATGTGTTCTTTTATGCTTTTGAAGATGACTATAACATACAAAGGCTTTACCACACTGATTACATTCATAAGGTTTCTCTCCAGTATGTATTCGTTTATGCCTTTGAAGATGACTGTGTTGTGCAAAGGCTTTATCACACTGAGTACATTCATAGGGTTTTTCTCCAGTATGTGTTCTTTTATGCATTTGAAGATGACTGTGACATACAAAGGCTTTTCCACACTGAATACATTCATAGGGTTTCTCTCCAGTATGTGTTCGTTTATGCCTTTGAAGATGACTGTGTCGTGCAAAGGCTTTATCACATTGATTACATTCATAGGGTTTCTCTCCAGTATGTGTTCTTTCATGCATTTGAAGATGACTGTGTTGTGCAAAGGCTTTAGCACACTGATTACATTCATAGGGTTTTTCTCCAGTATGTGTTCTTTGATGCATTTGAAGATTACTGACATATGCAAAGGCTTTATCACACTGATTACATTCATAGGGTTTCTCTCCAGTATGTGTCCTTTGATGCATTTGAAGATGACTAAGTTGTGCAAAGGCTTTATCACACTGATTACATTCATAGGGTTTCTCTCCAGTATGTGTTCTTTTATGCATTTTAAGAGTACTGTGTTGTGCAAAAGCTTTACCACACTGATTACATTCATAGCGTTTCTCTCCAATATGTGTTCTTTGATGCATTTGAAGATTACTGATGCATGCAAAGACTTTACCACACTGATTGCATTCATAGGGCTTCACTTCAGTGTGTGTTTTTTCATGCATTTGAAGAGCACTAAGATGTGCAAAGGCTTTAACACATTGAGTATATATTGAAGGTTTCTCTTCAGTTTGACTTCTTTCTTGCCTGCAAAAATAATGGCACATGTAAAAGCATTACATCATACAATATTCTGTTTAATCTTCATATCTGCATGAGTTAATTTTACAATTTGGTCCAATTATAAAGAGGAATTAGATCTTAAGGTTTTATCATTGTGTTCACACTCATGTTACTCCTTTTCTTTAAGAGTTGTTTTGCATCTTGGAAGATACCTGTGATGGTAAGATCCTTTATTACATGGTTCACATTTACAGTATCTTTTTTTCTATATGAGATTATTCACATATTTGAAGAGAACTGGAAAAAAATCAGAGTTTTAGCACCTTTATTGCATTAATAAATTTTCCTATACTGTGAATCATACTACATTTGCTAAATGAACTAGGACAAACAGAAGTTTTTACACAGTCCTAGTACTCATAGGACTTTCCTGCACTGCAAGTTTCTTTATGCATTAACAATGAACCTGGAAAACCAATTACTTGTATATTTGAATCAAATTCAACAAGTATACACAATGTCAGGATTGCTGAGAGAGAGGTATGTTATGACTTTCCATAGCTCTGTGCACATTTGACTTGTATTCAGAGTGACATATTATATACACAGTAAAGGAAGAATAACCAATAAAAGTTTTCCACATTCAGTTCACACAGTCTAACTTTTTGTACTCATAGACTTGTGGTATAAGAATTAAGGGTTTTTTTTTTTTGACTTGACTTTTGACTCTAACTGCCCCTCTCACTAAACAGCACATTCACAAGTATATTAGTTAGACTTCTTTACTATGGACTATTTGCTTATTATTTGCTTTGAAGATATACTTATCACCTCTTCACTGTGCATACCTTTTGTAACATGAATGATATGAAATAAATGGATTGATAGTTTTATAGCATAACTCTCATAGTGCTATGATTCAAATGGTGATATCTTTTTAGGCATTGCTTCCTTGACTTCTTTCTTAAAAGAATGCCTTGCAAATGAAATTCACCTACCTGAAATTGAGGTATAAGGTTTTGTGAGAATTTAATAATTATTATGCATTTTAAGCTATGCTTATTTATACTGTTGCTTCTGTTTTAAAACTTCCAGGACACATTATAATTTCTTCAGAGACACATTTGTATCATCTTGCACATGAAAATTACCTTTCATGTCTTCTAGAACTTTGACAATGTTCTTCAATATTGTGGTCTTTCCAACGGTATCCTAAAATATATTATAAGAAAAATATATGTTATATTATTGAGAACTGTGCAAAATTGTAGTTAAAATCTTCAGTGAACCTTAGAAACATGCCTGATTTTTTTCATCTCATTCTTGTTCTTTCTCAATGAAATTATAGAAGGGCATCAATAAACCAAGAAACAGTTGTCACCTTATTTTAAAACAGAGAAAATTCAGTGTTACCTATAGTAATGAGATTCCTGTAGGTCTCCAGCATCACATATTTATAGAGATTCTTCTGAGAAGGATCCAGCAAATTCCACTCTTCCCAAGTGAAGTCAACATGCACATCATCATAGGTCACTGCACTCTAAAATATTCCATACATGTGTACAAAAGAGAGCATGATACTGACATTGTTAATGTATTATTTGACAATATAATCATATAATCCTGATGCTCCTCACACTTAATTCATGACATTGTCATTATAATGTAATCACCTAATCACTTTAGAAGAAAACTGAATAGTAGGTTCACTTCTGTCATTTCTGTACCCTTTGAATCTTACAAGAGAAATGCCTATTAAAAAACATAGAGAGACAAGTAAACTGATCAATAGTGCAGAGTATACATGAGAGAAATTTATGCACAATTACTACAAAAAAGAAAAATAAAATGGACAAACTGGATGTATTGGCTCATGCCTTTAACCCCAACACTCAGAAGGCAGAGGCAGTACCCCTGAGTTGAATTACAGCCTACTCTATGCAGTCATGTCTATGACAGCCAGAAGTACATATTAAGACCCTTTCTCCCATGAAGAAGTCAATCAAACAAATAAAAAAGATAGAAAGAACTTGGAGGTTTTAACTGAAGCTCATACAAAGAGTTAAGTAGTCACACTAGTTCTGTATTCATCTTCCAGAAACCTGAAGTACCCCAATTTGAACTGTAACATCAAAATTTTACTAAAAGGCACTGTGGGTTTAAACAGTTACAAATGAACAGATAAAAGCCTTAGCAATATAAATGTTGATCATAAATAATCAACACAGGGCAGGAGAGATGGCTCAGTAGTAAAGAGCTCTTATTGGTTTTGCATATAGGTAGGCTCAATTGCCAGTACTTACATAGAGGATCACAACAATTCAATACTCCAAGTTCAGGATTTCTGAGATCATCTTTTGATCACTGTGATGACCAGGCACCCACATGGTGTACATTGATGAATAGAGGTAAAATACTCATATTTATTTAAATATTCAAAACAAATGCAACAGGCAGGAAGAAGGTCATTCCCCTGCAATCCAATGCCTCAGTAGGCTCAGGCACTATTCATGTCATGAATACATGCTATCCAGAAAAACAGAATGATATCCTCTGCCAAATTTTAAAATTCACAATATGGGTGAAGCTCAGCACAACAGCCTATGCTTGACATGTACCAAAACCTACATTCCAGGCCCATCACCCAATAATATAAAAACAAATAAAGCTAGGAATGTTGGCCAACCATTAATCCCATGACTTGGGAGCCAGAGTAAAGGGGATCTCTGAGTTCAAAGTCAGCCTAGTGTACAGAAGTATACTTTCAGGACACCCAAGGCTACACAGACAAACCTTGTTTTCAAAAACAAACAAGCAAAATAATTAAAACAGCAGGCAACCAAACTGCCTTAGCACTGAATGGCAAGTGCTTCTACTGTATCTTATGTGATTTACAGATAGAGTCTATAATGGTGTCGAAGGCTTGACAGTACAGAAAGGAAACTGGCTTAGTTTCAACCACAACACAGTAGACACAAAGAACAGGAAAGGGGTTGAGGCTATAGAGATTCATATCATATTCCCAATGAGGAATTTCATCCAGAAAGGCTCCTCCTAGTAGAGGTTTTACAAACAACTGGAAGAAAGTCACCAAAGAGAGACATATTTCAAATACATCATCCTACCTGGGAGGTTTTAAATCAACTATATTCTGACCCAGGTCACTTTAGGCTCATGATCATCCATGAAGAAAATGTATTTAGTTGCTACAATGATACTCATAGTCTGCAACATCCCTTACATTGTTCAAATATCCAGTCTCTTCTGACACTCAAGACAGTATCTTAACAGTGACATGTTATAAAATCAGAAATCAAGTTACATTTTTCTAATATACAATAGTACAGAATACCATTCACATTCCAAAAGAGAAATGGAGATATATCAAGTGAAGACTGGACCAAGACAAGACTGAAGCACAACATGACAAACATCAAATCCTGTATCTCTGTCTCAGATACATAGTGTGTCAGTTTCAAAGGGATTAGCTGGCCTTATACAAGCAACTTCTCATACATCTCTCTTTGGTTACTTCAACTCCCTATATACAGCTAGGTCTCCATAGAAGACATCTCATAGCTTAGGTATCTCAACATCTTGTGGTCTCAAAATGCAACCCAGACTGTTGTGGAATATGATTTTAAGATGTGCTATATTTGTTTATGCTGGGAACTTTTGTTTTAATGATGCAAAGATATGTTGCATTCCTTTATGTTACATTTGTTTAACTCTGTGACATTGTGATACTTCTAAAGCCTGTCCAAAATAATTGATTGGTCTAATAAAGAGCCCAACAGCCAATAATTTGGCAGGAAAGGACAAGTGGTGCTACTAGGCAGAGAGAATAAATGGCAGGCGAAATCTGTGAGGAAAAAATAAGGAGGAGTAAGAAAAAAAGAGGACACCAGGGGCCAGCCACCCAGCTACACAGCAAGCCACAGAGCAAGAAAAAAAGAAAGGTATACAGAATAGAGGAAGATAAAAGCCCAGAGGCAAAAGGTAGATGAGATAATTTAAGTTAAGAAGAGCTGCCTAAACCTCTTACCCACTTATTGAATGTGGGTAATATAAAGTGGGCAATTTCTTTCTCAGATTGCCTATTGTAGTTGTACAAATAATAAAGTTAATTCTGAATTATCAGGAAAAAAATAAACTAAAAAAAAAAAGCTGCCTAGAAACAACTTACAACCAGGCATTTATAAGAAAGTATAAGCCTCCATGTGTGTGATTTACTTCAGAGCTGGGTGACAGGGCCCCAAAAGAATAAAGAGTAAAAAACAAAAACAACAACAACAAAAACAAAACAAAACAAAAAAGAACAGGCTTCAATCTTCACAGCTTCATGCAGTGAATTCTCACAGTGTCCTTACTGGGTTTCTGACTGCCAAACATAGATCCTGGCAACAATGCTGAACTGTAACCACAGCCTAAGAATTCATGATCTTAAATTTGGAGTCTTTCTTGTTTCCATGAACAGCACATGATGGGTGATCCTGCAAAGTTTGATTTCTTGTAGTTTTTTTTTTTTCTTTTTCCTTTTTTTTTTTTTTTTCTGAGACAGGGTTTCTCTATGTAGCTTTGGAGCCTGTCCTGGAACTCGTTCTGTAGACCAGGCTGGCCTCGAACTCAGAGATCTGCCTGCCTCTGCCTCCTGAGTGCTGGGATTAAAGGCGTGTGCCACTGCTGCTGCTGCTGCTGCTGCTGCTGCTGCTGCTGCTGCTGCCGCCGCCAAGCTCAAAGTTTGATTTCTTAATTGGGATGGACACTAACACATTTGGACCACAGGTGTAGCAGATTTTATATGAGCTTGCTTCCTGGGACTAGGAATCACTTTGCTTACTCCTTCCATAAATTGAAGATTTAGCTGGATGGAATTATACCCTTAGGGCAACTTGCTAGGCTTCCATTCCATACCAAGGGCTTTTTCTATAATAGTGATAAACTTTCAAAATTCTTGCCTGTTTCAGCACTTAACTGCCATCTGAAACTACTTTTTTATTTTCATCTATTTCTGCCCCACTAGTTTTCTTTTCACGGGAGACCTGAATGAGTCATCAGTAATAAACATCCAACAGAATCAATATTCCACTTAAGGAATTAGCTCATAATTTTTTAATTCTGCCTTACTAAATTTCCATGGTATAGACAGAATAAAAAAGATTCTGGAGCAAAAATATGATACAAATAATGTTTAGTTTAATTTTTTATGGAGTCTACCTATTTCCAACTGAAATCTATGATCTTAATCTCCACTCTCTGCCATTACTCTTAACAGTCCAATCTTGCTGGTCCTAAAAAAAACAGCCAACTAAGTTCTATGTACAACTTTCTATGGTTTTTGTCACCTAAAGTTTTGATATCTTTCACATTCTTCCAAAAGACAACATTCCCAGGTTCTTCCTAGCAACAAAATTTTATTGTTCCATATTTTTTGTTCTAACTTGCTTTTATCCTGCTGTGATTAAATCCTCTAATCAAAAACATCTCAGGCGATAAATTTGTTTATTTGGCTGATTGTGTCAGAACACATTACACCATTTTGGGAGATTAGGATAGAAACTCAAGCTAACAATGAAAGGCAAAATCCACGGGCAAAGATTGTTTCCTAGCTTTCTCTCTTGCCTAGTCATTGTCTCATGTTTGAATAGCTCCCTTTCCTAGCCCAGGCCTGCTTTCTTAGGGATATTGACACTCTAAGTGGAGGAGCCTCCACATCAATCATCAATCAACACAATCTCTCACAGACATAACAGTTCCTGGCTATTACGAATAAAGCTACTATGAATGTACTTGAGCAAGTTTCTTTGTGGTAGGATGGAGGAGCATCTTTTGGGTATATACCCAAGAGTGGTATAGCTGGGTCTTGAGGTAGATTGACTCTTAATTTTCTGAGGTTTGCATATTGACTTCCACAGTGGCTGTACAAGTTTGCAGTTGTGACAGCAATAAATCCCCTTGCTCCATGTTCTTACCAGCATTAGCTGTCACTTGTGTTATTGATCTTAACCATTCTGACAGGTGTCAGATGAAACCTCAAAGTAGTTTTCATTTAAATTTCCCTGATGGCTACAGATCTTGGAAATTTCAAGTGTTTCTCGGCTACTTTAGATTCCTCTACTGACAATTCTGTCTAGAGGTGTACACCATTATAATTGAATTATTTGGTTTGTTGTTGCCTAGTTTCTTGAGTTCTTTATTATCCTGAGTGAGGCAGCCCAGAAGCATATAGACAAACATGATATGTATGCACTCACTTATAAGTGGATATTAGTAGTTAAGTAAAGTACAATCACAGTTAATCACAGAATAGATGCAGAGAGTCTAAATAACAAGAATAGCTCTAAGGTAGATGCACAGATCTCTCTGGGAAGAGGAAATAGAACTGTGGGTACACTGGAGGCAGGTGGGGATGGGAACAAAAAGTGTCAGGTGAGTAAGGAAGGGAGAGAAGGGGAAAAGACAGGGAGAGGTCTGACTGGAGTAGGGGAGCCTTTAACAGGGCATGTGGAAACAATGCAGTGCAAACTTCCTGGAACCTATAAGGGTGGCCCCATGGAGGACTGCTACTAATTAAGAATATGGAGGCTGAACTAGCCATCTTGTATAATCACATAAGGCTCCCAGTGGTGGGACTGGGACAACAAGCCTGGTCTACATGCAATTTCCAGGACAGCCAAAACTACATATAAAGAATGTTTCAAAAAACCAAACTGAATCAAAACAAGGTCTACTTTTATTACATCAAAATACTAAAGTCCTCTATTACATAAGCCTAAAGAGTCTTTAAAATTTCAGTGTCTCCAGCAGTCACAGCCTTTTATGGTACTGATAAAGATTAAAATGATTCTTCAAAACTACTAATATTAAATGCAAAAATATTTTATGCATCCTCTCCTAATAGTAGTCACAGTATTCCAAGTATCATACTTACAAATATTTATTTTATGGCTACCAGAAAAGACTAGTTCTATGAGGTCAGAACTTTTCAGAACATGCTATTATGGCATACAAATAAAAATTAACAAATTGAAGAAAAAAATCCAGTCCTGTATAAATTTATTCAACACACATATCCTAAGTGTTATTTAAATACTAATATTGTTTCTGAAAGTTTCTTTGTGGGTATATATGTGTTTGTGTGTGTGTGTGTTTATGTGATGTGTGTATCTGTGTGTGTGTGTATGTGTTGTGTGTGGTTTATATGATGTGTGTCTATTTGTGTTTGTGTGTGTCTTTATGTTTGTGTATGTATTTGTGTGTATGTGTGTATTTGTGTTTGTGTGTCTTTGTGACTGAGTAGTATGGTGATATTTTATTTGTACTGATTTGTGATTTTATTTGTATGTTAATAAATAAAGTTGCCTGGGGGTCAGAGTTAATAGCAAGCCATAGCAGAAGCTGGGTGGTGATGGTGCACACCTTTAATCCCTATCACATGACAGGCAGATTTCTGTGTGTTCAAGGATACAGCCAGCATGGAGACACACACCTTTAATCTCAATACCAACCATAGAAGACCTGGAGGTCTGTATAGACAGGCAGTGATGAAGAGGTCATGTGGTTGGGTTTACAACCAATGAGAAGGAAGAACAGAAAGTCAATAAAAAGACAGATACTCAGAAAGTAGGTCTCTTTTGGAGGGGAAGGACAACAGCAGCAGCAAAGGGTAAGGAAGGTTTTTTTAGTATCAGCTCTTAGCTACTGCTCTGACCTCTTGGGCTTTTAACTCTGCATTTGGCTCTGTGTTTCTTATTGAATAAGACTGTTACATCTACAGAGTAGTGCCTGTATATTTGTGTGTGCGGTGTGTGTGTGTTTATGTTTATGTTGTGTGTGCATTTGTATATGTGTGTGAGAAAGGGGGATGTGTGTGTGATGTGTCTCTTTGATGTATGAGTACACATAAATGCTAGACCTCATATGCAGTGGCCAATGGACAACTTTCAGAACTTGTTTCTCTCTACCATGAGTTCCCAGGACCAAGCTTATTACCCTGTATAGCAATGTCCTTTGATCTGATGAGTCATCTCAAGATCTCACAAATACATGTAAATAAACTTTTAAAAATAATTGCTGGCACCTAAAGTCAGTACAATCATACGTCATGTGTGATTGCTTTTCAAACATACAAGAACTAACTTAGATTTAGTATTGAACCATCTTAGGTCAACTTCATGAGTGAGAAGATTTTAGTGCTTAAAATAATTTTATCTAAAGCAACAGTGGCTACAATTACCAAAATTCACTATATCCACTGGTCTATGCAGTTGCTAACACCAGTTTGAAACTTCTCTAGTGCTAAACATTAGCTAGATACCTTTAACATAGAACAAAGTTGGCAATTTACCATGCATATAAATTAAAATACCATCCATTAATATAGGCAGGTGACAGGGAAGTCCTTAAACTTTAAAAAATACAGAATACATGTACTAGCAAAGAACCCCTCTACTGTGAGATTCCATGTGATGCCAAGTAGAGAGTTCCTCCTTCTGTGAAACTCTCTAGAGCTACAAATTACAAATACCAACATTAAATCATTTTTATTCAAAATTCCATTTCCTAGGATCCATATCCTAACAGCTATGATTCACAGTAACTTAAATGATGTTAGTAAGGTGGAGTAAACTCTTCTTGCATACCTGACAAGCAGCCAAATTTGGTTATCATTACTCCACACTTGGAATATTTGTTTTTAAATCCCCCATATCATCCCCCCAATTATGTGAATGGCACAATGGCTGTGACCAAATGCCCTCATACTCTGTAGACTCTGTTATATAACTCTCATTGGCTGAACCACTTTCATTTCTAACTCTACAAGAAGCAGTAAACCTAGCTCTTCTGATCTAACATGTCATATAACCCCAGCACTCAGAAGCTAGGAAGAAAGCTGCCATGAATCAGTGGCCTCCTGGGCTAGATAACAAAATAACAACAAAACAATTCCATTCATGATAGTAAGGGCAGGCCTAAGAATTTCAAGTCCTTTGCAGTAAGAAAAATCACATTTGAGGTACCACTTTTTGTTCCAACTTTCTTCCCTTTTGCTGTGATTACATTCTCTAACCAAAAGGAACTGTGGTAATGAACAGGTTTATTTGATTGATGTCCCTAGGTCACAGTCCATCTTTGCCGGAGCTTAGGATACAAACTCAAGCTAATAAATGAAGGCAAAACATGAGGGAACATTGCTTCCTAGCTTATTCTCTTGGTCATGCTAAGCTACCTCTCTTATCCAGCCCAAACCAACTTGCTTAGAGATATTGCCAACTTAGTCAAAGAGACTTCCAACATCAATCATAATCAATACAATCCCTTTGAGATATAGCAATCAGATATTCTGATCTAGGCACATTCTCAACTGATGTTCCTTCAGATGACTCTAGGCCATGACATGTTGACAGCTGAAGCTAATAAGGAAAAAGAGACAATAATACACAAGAAGATTTTAAAGATCCAAAGCCATATCCAATCACTTAAGCAGCTAAAACCCAAACATAAAGATAGCAACAACTGGAAAACACAGATATGCTATGAAATGGGCAGAGGCAAGTCTCTAAGATCAAGAGAGAGGGCAGATCTCTGTGAGTTCAAGGACAGCCTGGGTTACAGAGTGAGTTCCAGGAAAGCTGCAAAGCTACACAGAGAAACCCTGTCTTGAAAAACCAAAAAAAAAAAGAAAGAAAGAAAAAGAAAATGGGTTGTGTGAGGAGGGTGCTCCACCAAATTTGGAGAGATTCGTTTGAAGCCTTCTGAGGTTTCAACTTTGTAGAAAATAGTTTTGGCTACTAAAAGGATTTAATTCTCTTACAGCAAAGAAAAGGATGTCAGTTAGGATCACTTAGACAACATTTTGTTTCCAATAATTGAAGATTGCCTGTAAGTCTGCATTCAAGTGAGGAAATGAAAACTTTTTAAAACAAAATGCAAGAAAACAGATGTTTAAAGAATCAGTGTTCACCTAAAGCAACTTGGTTTGCTCTAATTGCTTTATGAGTCACAAGCACTTTTGAAAACAAGTGTATTGCTATTTTTTGCATGTGATTGTGCATGAGAGAGTGTTTGCAGGATCTGGAATAGTAGATAGTTATGAGCCTCTCAACTCGAGTGTTGGTATCTGAACTCAGGTCATCACCAAAAAGAATATGTGCTGAGCCACCTGCCAAGACATTTTTAAAAGTCTTTCACAGATTGATAACAATAAGAGCAACAAAACCTCAATAAATAAAGAAGCAAATAAGTAATCCTTGGGAATATGCTGCATCAAAATTAAGATGTTGTTTATGGTAAATTTGCAGCATAAAATGAATACAATCCAACAACAGTGCCCAACAATTTATAAGAGGAAAGCTGATTACAAAGCTACATTCACAGTGGAGGCACTCAGAATGATGAATGGGATTATGTAAAATAGTACACATATTGACATAATATGACTTCTATACTTATCACAAAACTACAACAATCAAGAATGTGTACAACATTGATAAAAGAATAAAGGGGATAGAGAGAAGAAGCCAAGACCAAAGGAAGGAAAATATAGTCAACTATTAATCAAAAGACCAAAGGAAACTTAGCCAGGAAAAGTGTGATCTTGCCCAATGTTACCCAGCTACCCATGATTCTATGTGTACAGAAATTAAATAAACACAGACTTCACAGCTTTCACAAAATTAACTCAAAGTGACCCTTAAAATGTTATTTCTGATCCACCAGATACTGACATTTCTTCCAAAGACAGAGGCAAACAGAGGTGATCTCCTGCTATAGATCTGCAGCCCCTTATGCCTCCTTGTGTTTTCAGGTAAACCCAGCCCCACTGATGCTCAATCCCAAAACAACATAGAAGAATAATTTAAAATCTGCTTCCTGTCACATGGATTATGGCACAAGATGTGGATTCTGCCCTATCCACCCACACAACACCATGCACACCTGAGAAACCTCTGCAGCTCAGAAACTCCTGTTTTCCCCTGAAACTAAACTTCACTGAATCACACCATTGTGGCTGGTGGTAGCAGAAAATTAGAAACATTCTAATCATCTATTGCTGAAAGGCAATCCACATCACCATCACCATCTTTCTACCAGTTTCTAAACTGTTTGAAACACTTCTAAGACAAACCTGAAAGAGGAATGCAATATTCAGAACTTCTAGAAACAAGACCACAGTTTTCCAATCTATCTTCCCACTGCACACCAAAAGCATGCCTGTGTGTGAGCACTGGACAATGATATCACAAGCATCACATCCTACAATGCCAGGACTGGAGAGTCTCCCCCTCCCCAGGAAATTCATATACAGTGAGGCTCAGAGAACTAGGATGACTGCCCAGGTCACCACATGGATGAACAGAATCACAGTCTGGCTCATAGTCCATCCAAATCCCAGTAGAAAGAACAGCTCAGCAGATCTGCTCTGAACACCCTACACTCACCATGGTATAGCTTGTGGTTTTCATTACAATGCACTACAGCAGAATCTCAGGAGAATCCTGGAAAGAACCTGCAAGCTACCTGCCACTAGTACTCCTCATTGCCAAGCCTTCCCAGAGTCCCTCATTGGCTAGGGCTACCCAGCTGGGCCTCAGAATATTAGCAGCTCCCCTACTGGGTGATCAGAGATCAAATGACTCAGACAGAATAGTCCTTCCAGCTCTGCCCTCCCAGCCCAGTAGAATGGGGCCTAGTCTAGAAAGTTTGTATTTTAGAAGATATTCTTCTACTCTCGTAGACCACATCCTGTTCCTCGTCCAAAGCACAGGGTCCTTTGTGTGCACATTCCATTACACACTCAATGTGCAGTACAGCAAACCCATTGCCTTGTAGCTGAGAGTCTGGCAGCCAAATACAGGTCACATTCACACAGTAACTTACCGTGTGACTGATATTAAAGAAAAACAGGCCACTTATTAGACAACAATGAGGGGTGATGGCAGGCCTTGGAGACAGGAAAGAGAATGTGGATATGATGGAGTTATAATCTCAAAAAATTATTTTGAAGAGTTGAAACAGGCTTTATGGCCATGTGCTCCAGAGACTAGGGATTTGGTTTTTTGTTTGTTTGTTTGTTTTTTGTTTTGTTTTGTTTTGAGACAGAGTTTCTCTGTGTAGCTTTGTGCCTTTTCTGGAACTCTCTCTGTAGTCCAGGCTGGCCTCAAACTCACAGAGATCCGCCTGCCTCTGCCTCCTGAGTGCTGGGATTAAAGGCATGCGCTGCCGCAGCCACCGCATCCACCGCCGCCACCACCCAGCGAGACTTGGGATTTGTATTAGCCCACATTAAAGATATCTCAAAACCTTTTATCTTAGGGTGGACCTCTAAAAGCAGAAAAATAACAGTGTTGTTAGGCAGGGCCACAACATTTTACCCAGAACTATTTTGGTTGAACTACTGTAACCATAGCAATTTGGTTTCATAATAATCAGATTTCATAATAATTCTTGATTGCCCTGGTCTGTGGACCCCAAGAAACGGCTACTCAGGACATTTATGGAGCATCTAAAATTGATCACCTAATTCCACTTTGCTAATCTCAACTACTGATGAAGTAGCAAAGCTCTCAACCACAGTCCTGCTTCTCCTTTTCTGCAGTGTGACTCTACCAGCTTCAAAGTTTGCCTATGAACTCAATTCCTGCACAGATCCCTCTTCATTTATAAGTCCCCACTAAAAGCCAGAGAAACTGGAGATCTCTCATTAACTGGTCTATTTTTCCTTCTCACTGACCAGTCAAGGCCCAGACTGGAAGGACTTATGACACTATCTACCCAGCACTGGGCAGCAGAGGCAGGATTAAGTATTCAAAGCAATTCTCAATTACATAGCATGAAGGAAGCCTCAATTACATAGCATGAGGAAGTGATATTACAAGGTCATAGTCTCCCATGCCAGGATGGCAGAGCCTCCCCCTCCCCAGGGAATCCACACTCAACATAGTTCAGAGGCCAAGGGTCACCACAGGGACCAACAGAACCTCAGTCTGGCTCATGGTCCATCCCAGTCCAAGCAGCTCTGACAGCTTAGTCAACCTGCCTTTCCTGGTCTGGGGACAGTGGCCCCCACACTCACCATGGCATGGCTTGTGGTCTTCCTTAAAGCTCCCTACAGCAGACCAAGGGGAGAATCCTGGAAAGAGTCTACAAACTACCTCCTTACTGGTATTCTGATTGCTAAGCCTTCCCAGAGCCCCTCATTAGCTAGGACCACCCAGCTTGGGCTTCAGGACATTAGCAGTTACTCTACTGGGTGAGCAGAGATCAAATGACTCAGAGAGCAAAAACCCTCCCAGGTTTGTCCTGCCACACTATGATCAGACAGGACCCTAATCTGGGAATTTTGTTGTTAAGTAAAATCTTTCATTCTCCCAGAGCATTTCCTGTTCCTCTTCTAAGGCTCAGCGTTCTGTGTGTGCACATGCTATTACACATTCAATGTCCATTGTAGCCAACCCTTTACTTCACAACTGGTAGGTCCTGCAACCAAACACAGGTCGCATCCAAACAGTAACTGTTGTTAAACAAAAAGAGACCATGGATTAGAAAACAAAGAAGGGGCCGGGCGGTGGTGGCGCACGCCTTTAATCCCAGCACTCGAGAGGCAGAGCCAGGCGGATCTCTGTGAGTTCGAGGCCAGCCTGGACTACCAAGTGAGTTCCAGGAAAGGCGCAAAGCTGCACAGAGAAACCCTGTCTCGAAAAACCAAAAAAAAAAAAAAAAAAAAAAAAAAGTAGAAAACAAAGAAGGGTTTATGGGAGGGGTTGGAGGCAGGAAAGAGATAGTGGAAATAATGTAATTATAATCCCAAATAATTCTGTTATGACCATGTGCTCTAAGGCTAGAGATTTGTATTAGGGCACACCAAATACTACTCACATCATTTCTCTTGGAGTATGCATCTTAAACCTGAAAAACACAGTCATGTTAGGCAGGGTTACACCATTTTATCCAGTGCTTCTATTTAAGTTGAACTGGTGTAACCACAGTATTTTGGTTTCATGAAAATTCAGTTCTTTGTCCAGATTCTTGATTGCCTGGTCTGTGGACCCAAGAAATGGTCAGTCAGGACATTTATTGATCACCTAAAATTGATTACCTCACTACTCATTTGTAATGTCAACTACTGTCACAGCAGAAAAGTTTTCACCCTCTTTCTAACCCAACCCTTTCTGTGCTGTGACTACACCTGCTTTACAGTTGGTCAGTGAATTCATTCTTACACAGGTCCCACTTCATTTGTAAATTCACAATAAAATCTATTGAAGTTCACTGGTCTATTTTTCCTTCCCACAGACCAGTCAAGGCCTAGCCTAGAAGGTGTTGAGGACTGTCTTTCCAGTACTGGGCATCACAGGCAGGATTCGGTGTTCAAAGCATTCCTCAATTAGACAGTGTGAGGCAAGCCTGAGCTACAGAAGGCATTGATCTAAACCAGTGGTTCTCAAACTTCTTAATGCTGTGACCTTTTATTTTTTATTTTATTTACTTATTTATTTTGGTTTTTCAAGACAGGGTTTCTCTGTGTAGCTTTGTGCCTTTTCCAGGAACTCACTCTGTAGCCCAGGCTGGCCTCGAACTCACAAAGATCCACCTGGCTCTGCCTCCCGAGTGCTGGAATTAAAGGCATGAGCCACCGCCACCCAGCTTCTGTGACCTTTTAATATAGTTCCTCATGATGTGGTGACCCACCACCACTATAAAATTATTTTTACTGCTACTTCATAACTATATTTTTGCTACTGTTATGAATTATAATATAAATATCTGCTCTTTCCAATAGTCTTAGGCCAGTACTGTGATAGGGTCATTTGATCCCATAAAGGGAGCCGTGACCACCAAGGTTGAGAAGCACTGCTTTAAACTGACATAAATAAATATATAAATAAACAGCCCTTAAGAAAAAAAATGGAATGAAATTCTTAAACTGGGAAACATTGAAAAACAGAAAAAAATAGCAGTAATGCATTTAAAGAAAACAAATTTAAAAATGATACCAATAATTAATGTTTTAAAATGATAAAAATAATTGGAAGAACACTTAGCTATACTGACTTTGAAATGGATTAGGCACTTCCCTGGTAGAGAGTATGCCATTAATAAGAAAATGCATGACTTTGTACTATGTAAAATATTAGCCATTGAGTGCTGTACGATAACACATGGAGTTACAGCCAATGGCCTGTGTCTCAAACCTCTCAGCTGTCTTAACCGTGTCAACCAGGATTGCACATATCTGAGAGGAGAGTTTGCTAATTGGAAACTGAATGCTTATTAGTTAAAGCTATTCTCCCTAGATTGTACACTCACCAATTCTGTCTGTCTTCATTCACATAGAAGGAATTAATACATGCAGGGAAAATACACAGAAAGTCACTCACCATGCCCCATCAGTTCTTTGTAATGGAGACCTCTGCAGCTCAATGTCTTCAGCTTCAGTCTGTGATCTAGCTTTTGTCTAGTCTGTTTCCCCCTGCAGTGTACACAGTACACTGTTCCTCCTCTTCTGGTCTGAAGGGAGAAGCCATGCTCCACACACAAATCCTTTCCCTATTCTGCAAATGGACAGTCCACTATATGACTCAAACTGGCAAATTTAGAACTCTCTGGTGCTGTAGACATGTAATCCAAGATTTAGGGTGGTTAGTCAGGAGGATAACAAGGGCAATGCCCTTTGGGGCTACAGACAGGGTTCAAGTTCACCTCAGTCAACATAGAAGACCTTGACTCAAAACTGCTTTTCAAAAAGACTGGAGATGCTGTTGTTCTGGAACTAATATACCTTTATGGCACACCAGGACTTAATGTTGGTTTTGACCCTGTAATGGTCCCTTGAGCAGCATTTAGATGCCAGTTTTTTAATGGAGGAATGGGCCTTTCTGCTGGTTGTAAATCAGGGTTACCTCCTTTTCTTTCTTTTTTGGTTTGTTTTTTGTTTTTTTGGGTTTTTTTTTTTTTTTTTTTTTTGAGAAAGGGTTTCTCTGTGTACCTTTGCGCCTTTCCTGGAACTCACTCTGTAGCCCAGGCTGGCCTCAAACTCACGGAGATCCGCCTGGCTCTGCCTCCCAAGTGCTGGGATTAAAGGCGTGTGCCACCACCGCCCAGCTGGGTTACTTCCTTTGTAATGGGAGTGTAGCTGGTTAATCTACACTGGGGAACAAACATTTACATCTTATCATACTCATCTCTAACAGGCATAGTTAGCATACTACTTACCTTTGGGGTATTTGTGATGCAGCCCTTCCTTACCTAAATTCTACTTTGTGACTTAATGTCTCCTAAGAACTGGTATAAGAACTCCTTATACCATCAATTCTGCTTTTTCTACATCACAGTTTAGCAGCGGAGTGCTACTCTACACAGGAAATACTATCTACAACTTCCACAGAATTAACGCTAGATGGATTCTAAATCAAAATGTTAAATGTTCAAAGTGCAGAACTTCTGGAAGATACTAGAGGAACCAGGGCTCTCTCAGTTTGGCCAATCTGTGTGCCATAGCCACAACGCAAGCGCTAAGGGTGCTGCCTTTTCACAGTGATGTCAACAAGGATATTTCAAAGCACAGTCTCACTCCCAATGCTCTGCACAGATGCAGCCAGTAGAGTGAAGTTACTCAGATGCTGCCAGCTGGCCCTGGGAATTGCAAAGACCACGCAGAACCATGCAGAACCACACTGGACCATGCAGGAGTAGGCAGGAACATGCGAAACTCTGCACCTGGCCACTGATTCCCACCCATTCAGGGAGGTTCCCACCACACTGGCTCCCATGGCTCAACTAGCAGCTCCTCCCAGTCTGGAGATAGCAGCCCCTGCTCACCATGCCGTGGTTTTCCAGCTCGCCCATGCTCTCTGCAAAGCTCCCTGCAGCAGCTGTCCCAGCACCGTACACAAAACCGCTGGCGCCGGCTTCTGAAGCCGGCAGCCGGAAGGCTTCTGAAGCCGGCAGCCGGAAGGACCCTGCACAACTTCTGACTGGCAGGTCGCCTGGAGTGCCTGATTGGCTAGTGAGGTCTGAGTGACAAGAGCACTTCCCATAGGGTTACACTGTGCTTAAAGACACACACACACACACACACACACACACACACACACACACACACACACACAATGGTTCCTGACCCTGCCTAAGAGCACTTCCCATAGGGTTACACTGTGCTTAAAGACACACACACACACACACACACACACACACACACACACACACACACACACACACAATGGTTCCTGACCCTGCCTTCCACCCCAGACAAAGACCTTTTCTAGGTTAACAGAGATAAGCATTTCAATAGCCCTTGCCCCTGGCTACTAAAGCAGCCCTGCTATCTTCCTGCTCTCCAGAGGCACTTCCTTTTCTCCTCCTGGACACAATGTGGCTAGATAGCTTGTACAACCCACTATACTATATAGGATGGAGTGATTCCTTATCAAACAGGTTGAAGGGTACCTAGAATATTAACAACTACAAAGAGATTTAAGGGCACAAAAGGATATGTTTGTTATGTGATTTCACACTGAGGTCAGGTGAACTGAAGGTACTTTTTACCTGGTTGTCACAGGGACTTCAGACAACCAGGAAAGAAAAGCAGGAACTTGATCACAAGTCTTTCTCCTATCAGAAAGCTGGATGGTGGCTATTGTACCATCCAGAGACCCCCAAAGATCACCAAGAGAACAAATCTGATGAAAACCAAAGAGTCTTTTTTATTGTTTTGAGTTAACCTGGGTGTCTCTGTCCATCTGACACAGCAGCAGAACAGGAAAGACCATGAGTAGCCATCAAGCAGGGTTTTTATAATGGTTAGGATAGAGGATCTGGGGGAATTCCAATTCTATATAGTTACTAGCTCAGGATTGGTGCCTACTTCAAGTTAGAGATGCTTGGTTTGAACTGATTGGAGAGCTGCAGCTGCAAGGAAATTGCCATATCTTCTAGCAATCTATGTTATTGTATCCCACAGGACATATCTGCTTCTTTGTTTATTATGCCAGTTAAGTTATATCATATCCTTTAGGTTATGGCAGAAAATGTCTGGTGCGCAGCTCCTAATTGTGTGGGTCTAGAGGCAATGGGGCAGCACATCTTCTGGTGGTTTGTTTATTTTGTTTTGTTTCATTTTTTAGAACAATTAGTCTGCAACTCTGGCGTCCGCTCAAAGGCTCCATTGTTTTAAGAGTTTAATTCCTGAAATTCAGAGCACACTGTTAGCAAATGAATAATAATAAAAAATAATCTTCATGGAAAGTTGAATACTTATAGCATAATTGAGCTAGGAAGAATGTTTTTATGAGAACCATTTTTAGCCAGCACGTTTTCCTCAGTGGGAAGATGGAAAGGGGGAAAAAAAAAAAAACCACAGTCGGACGGTGGTGGCACATGCCTTTAATCCAGGCACTCTGGAGGCAGAGGCAGGCAGATCTCTGGGCTAGAGAGTGAGTTCCAGGAAAGGCACAAAGCTACACAGCGAAACCCTCTCTCGAAAAACCAAAAAAAAAAAAAAAAAAAAAACTAAAAAAAACAGCTGCATTATTCAAGGTCCTCTACATGAACAGGACTGGTAGAATGAATCTCTGCATGTATATAGAAGGTAAATTTATTTGAATATCTTACAATCTGTGGTATAGGTAGTCTTACAATGGCTGCCTACCAATGGAAATTTGAACAGTCCAGTAGTTGTTTAGTTCATGAGGCTGGATATTTCAGCTGGTCTTCAGTATACACCAAAATTCCAAGGAAGCAGACTCTACTGTTAGTAAACGGATGAACTTGGTAGCCAGAGCTAGGGCAAGCAGGAAAAGAGAGAGAACTTCCTCTTTCAATAGCCTTCATATATGTAGGCTACCATGAGAAGGTTTGATCCAGATTAAAAGTGGATCTTACTCTTTGATTTGAGTGTGTGTGTGTGTGTGTGTGTGTGTGTGTGTGTGTGTGTGTTTGAAGCAGGGTTTATCTATGCAGACCTGGAACTCATTCTGTAGACCCAGCTGGCCTCAAACTCAAAACTTCCAACTGTTTCTGCCTCCTGAGTGCTGGGGTTAGCCCATATCACAGAGACGCCCGAAAGACCATAATGAAAAACAAATCCCACATGAAAAAGCAAAGAGCCTTTAATATCAAGCTCCAGGCTTGGTCTCTCGGTCTGTTGGATGTAGCAGTGAGAGCACAGAGCCTTGAGATCAAGTGGGGTAGACTTTTTAACATAGAGAGGTAGGGGTGAGGGGATTTTCAGAGTTCAGGACCCTAACCCTAACCCTAACACAAACCCTAACCCTAACCCTAACACTAACACTAACCATTAACCCTAACCTTAACCCTAACTCTAACCCTAACCACTAACCCTAACTCTAACCCTAACCCCTAACCCTAACCCTAACCACTCTAACCCTAACCCCTCTAACCCTAACCCCTCTAACCCTAACCCTAACCCCTCTAACCCTAAGCCCTCTAACCCTAACCCTAACCCATCTAACCCTAACCCATCTAACCCTAACCCTAACCCTAACCCTAAACCCTAACCCTAACCCTAACCCTAACCCTAACTTTAACCCTAACCTTAACCCTAACTTTAACCCTAACCCTAACCCTAACCCTAACCCTAAACCATAACCATAACCGTAACCCTTATGCTGACATAACCCTACCCTCTGACCCTGACTCTAGTCTTACTCTGACCTTTCCTTTCTCTCTTCCTGAAGTGACTTTAAATTTTAACTTCTAAACCATTTCTAAAACTGGTCTTTACCTAAATCACTGTCCATACCTGAGTTGCACTGGTATCTTGCTTTGGCTCTCTCTCTTTTGTATTAATTATTCATGCTCTCCCCGTGTACCTGAGCTACCCTCTGCCACACCATGAATAAAATGTCTGGAGTACACTTTCCAAAATCAAATCTCTGGTTTGTTTTGGAACTGTTAGTGGGTCCTCAGCTATTGCCAAGGACTCTGTAGCTGGACTAGTGGCTCAGCTAAGTTAAAGATGATCACTCTCTGTCACAGGCCAGAGATTCTTGATACCTTTGCATCAAGAAAAACCTTACCTAAAAATCCACCAAGTCCTCTTTTCTTTCCTTTCTTTGTTGATATGTGCGCCCTCTGGTGGGCCAGACATGGATGACTATAAACTAAGAAGCTAGATGGTAAGGCAGTGGCTGGAGCTTCTTGATTTTTTTTGTGCCAACTTACTTCCAGTCAACATAGGGCATGGATAGCCACAAAACTTAATCACAAAGGAGTGAACTTGAAAGGTCTCAGGTAGCTGCTGAGAGATGCCTAGGGTGCTGGCCCAGTGAGTCAGGTGTAGCTCTGTGCCAGGGGCAGTGCAGAAGCATATCCAAAGCCCTCCAGCTGAATCTACAGCCATGCTGCCTGCCAGGACAATGTGGCCAGGGTGCAGCAGTGCATCTTGCCTGAGACATTCCCTCTTTGCTCTCAGCACTACAGAAATCTGGACATTGCTACAGATAAGGGTCTCCTTTACACAAGAAAGAACATCATCTTTATGTTTCTGGATACTTCAGCCCCCGTTACACATTCAAGCACTGCATTTGCCAAACACAGTGACCCTCAAACCAATGTTGGCTGAATGAATTTTTGGGGTGGGGGACCAAAAAGTCTGATTTTCCACCATCAGATGCTATAGGCCAGAAAGAAGGGGCCCTGGAGGAGGAGAAATAGCCCTGGTGGTTGTTTAACTTGGTGGGTTAGAAGCAAATCCACTAAAGAGTCAAATGAAGGAGTTGGCAGAGTTGGGGAAACTGGAAGCACTATATCACTTCATTAGCAATTTCTGTGGCTTGACCTCTGGGTCCCCAAACTCTGCCTTCCTGGGGATCACTGAGGGCTGGGGTTTGGCACATGAGGGATGGATGTCTTTTCAGAGAGAAAAGGCCCAGGGCTGCTGAAGAGAAGTTTATCAGGAGAGAAAGACACAGACGATGAGAGCACAAGGGAGACAGAGGGATGATGCACAGCCAGCAATGAGGAGAGAAAGAGTGCAAGTGAACTAAGGAAGGAACAGTAGGGGAGATGCTGAGGATCAGCTCCTTTGGCTGTCCCTCTGGGCCAAGCCACTACCCTAAACCAGTCTAAGGAGGTAGGGGTAGGGATGAAGAAGTAAGGTTTCTGGAGTTAGCTGCTCCTGAGAAGTCCCCTGTGGGTGGCTTTTTCATATCAGGAAAAAGAAACAGGCTCCCTGCATACCTTATATCTTCCCCATAGGCGACTAGAGATGAAGGGATTCAGAGGTGAAGGGGTGCCAGTCACTTCTGGTCTATCCATCTGCACCACTCACTATGGTGCATCCCCAGAGGAAGCAAACCTGACTTACAGAAGTTTCTCTCTGGAAGGCAGGTGTTAACCTCCAGGCCATGGCTGGTTCTCTGAGTCTCTTCCACACCTAGAATCACAGTAAGAATTCTTTGGGCTCAGGACCATGTGAGTATCCCCCAAAGGAAACTTGGAGCTTTTCTTGGTGAGCTAAAAGGCCCTGCACTGGCACCAATGCTGTTTCCATATGGGGTGGGAGTCCCTGCCCCCCCCCCCCCCCACACACACACACACAAGGCTTGAAGTTTCTCAAACCATCAAAAGGGACAGCTGCTGTAGTGACAGCAGCTGAACAGACCAGGACACGGACTCAGAGAGATTAAGAAACTTGCCCAAAGTCACACAAACGGTAAGTGAGGAAGACATAGAGCTTAACTTTGGAGTAAAGGATGAAATGTCATAGATGAAAATATTTAGATTTTAGGGAATGGTCTTGGTCTGTTTTGTTTTATGTAACAGAAATGCCTAAAGCTGGGTAAACTATAAATAAAAGTTTGTTGTGACTTACGGCTTTGGAGGTAAGTCCAAGCTAAAGCAACCACATATGGTGAGGTCATTGTGCTATGTCATAAAACACCTGATAACAGAGCACATAAAATGGCTGCAGTGCATTATAGGTAGAAAGAGGCACATGAAGAAGAAAGATCACATGAAAAGATGTGAAGCATGATAATGAGCAGAGAAAGCTCAGCTTATTTGCAGCAGCTATTTTGGAGGTAGCCAATCCAGTCAGGGAGACCTAATCCACTCTTTTATTTATTTAGTTTTCTTTGCATTATTATTATTATTATTATTATTATTATTATTATTATTATTATTATTACTATTTTATGTGTTTGGATGTTTTTCCTGAATATTTTACAAGCCAGGCCATCTCCCCAGCTCCTAACACACACCAAAGAGTGGCATTAGTCCCTTCCAAGCATGGTACCTAGGTATTTAATATCCATTCACTAGGTCCACCCCTTCTCCATACCATTCTTTACACTGGGGATCAAGTATTCAGCACATGAACCTTGAAGTAACAAAAATAAATAAATAAATAAAACAAAAGGAACATTAGCAACCTGCCTCAGTCCATGGAGCCAGTGGTTTGCAGAACCAGGTGTAACACCAGTTGTCTTGGCTCAAGGCCCCACCCTCAACACCACACTAAACCCCTGATCTTTCTTCTCTCTGGCCAAGAGTGGGTCAAGCAGGCTCCTGCTTCTGTGTTTGCCTTGGCTTGCAGGATACTGACTGGGGTTTTCAAATGGAACTTTACTGACAACCCACAGAGACCAAAGGGAAATAAACAAGGGAAATATGATGACATACAATAAAGTATTGAGCTTATAAAGAATAGTCTTTTTTCTTTTAAAGGAATATTGTCTTAGCTTCTTATGGCTGTTCTAACAATTACCACAAATTTAGTGACTTGCAGAAACACAAATTCATTCTTTTGTAGGTCAGATGCCTAAAATCAAGGTGTTAGCAGAAGTGTAGAATAGAAAAGGAAGGTGGAGTCATTTGAGAACTACAGTACTTTTTTTTGTTTTGTTTTGTTTTGTTTTTTTTGGTTTTTCGAGACAGGGTTTCTCTGTGTAGCTTTGCGCCTTTCCTGGAACTCACTTTGGAGACCAGGCTGGCCTCGAACTCACAGAGATCCGCCTGGCTCTGCCTCCCGAGTGCTGGGATTAAAGGCGTGCGCCACCACCGCCCGGCACTACAGTACTTTTTAATTTACATTATACTGATAAAACACAAGAAAGAATGAAAATAAGCTTATTTTTAGGAGACCCTCAGTGGGTATGGTCCTTTATTTCAGCTCCTACCCACCAATCTTTCTGGCTTGCAGAGAGTGGGAGGGAATATAGGAAAAGAAAGTATGAAAAAGCATCCACAGGCCAGTGTTGAGAACTAGCCCAATGCTATGCAGAATGGTACAACCTTGGGAAACAACACAGACACCATATGGTACCGATTCCCTTTGTGTTGTAGAATATCAGGGCTGAGAGCACAACAGACAGACCCCTCTCTTGGTTTGAAAATCAAATGTCCCCCTGTGGTGGTTTAAATGAGAAATGTGCCCAATAGGCTTATATAGTTAGAGACTTGGTTCCCAGGTGGTGGCGCTATTTGGGAAGGTTATGGAATCTTTAAGAAGTGTGGCCTTAATGGAGGAAATATGTCACCAGGGTTTCTCTGTGTAGCCCTGGCTGTCCTGGAACTCACTCTGTAGAACAGGCTGGCCTCGAACTCAGAGATCTGCCTGCCTCTGCCTCTGAAGTGCTGGGATTAAAGGCATGTGCCACCACCACCCAATTAGGGGACCTTTTTAAATACAGCAAAACAGCAGGCCATCTACACTTATGAGTAGAAAATATTTGAATGCAAAATTACATTTGTTCTAAACACATGCAGACCCTTTTTCTTGTTTCATTCCTTAAGCAACATAGTTTAACAACTATACACAAGCACAAACATTGTTTTTTTTTTTTTAGTTTTTCGAGACAGGGTCTCTCTGTGTAGCTTTGCGCCTTTCCTGGAACTCACTCGGTAGCCCAGGCTGGCCTCGAACTCACAAAGATCCACCTGGCTCTGCCTCCCAAGTGCTGGGATTAAAGGCGTGAGCCACCACCGCCCAGCCAAGCACAAACATTGTAATGTATATGTCAAGAAAGATAGAGATGATTTAAGGACTATAAGAAAAATATGTGTAAATGATATGCAAGTTTTATCCTCTTAAGATAAGGGACCAGAGGCACCTTAGGGATTCTATCTTAAATAATGCTGAGTGAAGCCTGGTGGTGGCGGCGGCGGCGGCGGCCGTGGCAGTGGCGGTAGCAGCACACGCCTTTGATCCCAGCACTTGGGAGGCAGAGGCAGGTAGATGTCTGTGAATTTGAGGCCAGCCTGGTCTACAAAACAAGTTCCAAGACAGGCTCCAAAGCTAAACATAGAAACTCTGTTTTGAAAACAAAAACAAAAACAAAAACAAGCAAACAAAAAGAATGCTGAGTGAAGAGTGCCATTTGCTAGGATCCCCCTACTGAGAACTGGTACCTATGTAACAATGCTGACAAAATGTCACCTTTTCTTACTCTAGCTGCCAGACAGGGTTCCACAAGCAACAGGTAGAAAGAGCAGGAACACAGTCCAGCCAATGACAAAGGTAGGCAAAGTGATGCCACTGCTGACACCTGTGACATTGGTTGTTACAGACTCTGGCAGGAACTAGAATGGAAGTTTCCTACTTGTTGGACAGGAGAATCAGTCCATGGTGTGGTGATATTGTGTCCCCCAATAGATTGTGCATCCTAATAAACTTATCCAGGGTCAGAGAACAGAACACCCACTAGATAGACATAGAGGCCAGAACATGGTGGCACACACCTTTAATCCCAGGATTTGAGATCTCATGTCTTGCTTGTGAAATACATGTGTCTTTAATCCCAGGAAGTGATGGCAGGAAGCAGAAAAGTATATAAGGCGTGAGAAACAGGACTTAGAGGCTTTTAAGCTTTTAGGCTTTTAGCAGCAGTTGAGCTGAGATCCATTCAGGTGAGGGCTCAGAGGCTTTCAGTCTGAGGAAACAAGATCAGCTGAGGAGTTGGCGAGGTCAGGTTGGTTGTGGCTTGTTCTGCTTCTCTGATCTTTCAGAATTCACCCCAATACCTGGCTCCTGGGTTTATTTGTTTGTTTTTTTTTATTATTAATAAGACCATTTAGCGATTCGTGTTACACCATGGTATCTTGTGGTGGTATTTTACTTGTACTGAAATGTGATTTTAATTGTATGTTAATAAATAAAGTTGTCTGGGGTCAGAGCTATTAGAGCCATAGCAAGTGTGTGGCGGCGGTGGCGCATGCCTTTAAGGACCTGGAGGGCGGTACATTCAGGCAGTGACGAGGCAGTCACATGTTTGGGTTTGCAACCAATGAGAAGGCAGAACAGGAAGACTTTAAAGACATACACACAGGAAGTAGGTCCTTTTCGGAGAGCTCTCTTGGCTGGAGAGGATCCCTGAATCAGGAAGGGTGAGGCTCTTAGCTCTGACCTCTTGGCTTTCTTCTCTGAATTGGCTCTGTGTTTCTTATTTAATAAGACCGTTGGTTACATCTACAGTATCTCCTGTCACTTTGGCCCCCATCTCTGTATGCAGACCATGTTAGAGGATGATTAGCCCAGACTCTTGAGGTGGAGGAAGCAAAGCTACTTGCTCATGTCACAGTGGTAAGGACAGACTGAAGGATGGCAGAATGTGTCCCTTTAGCATGAGGGTTATTTGGAGCTCAAGGCAAAGGAAAAGCAGCAGGTCTAAGCACAGCTCTATGCTTTACCACTAAAAGCAGGGCTAGGTTCATAAGTGCCTCTACCCACTAAGCAATCTTCATTTTGCCACAGGATGGGGTTTGTAAAAATGTCCCACCTCTCCTCTACCATGGATATCTTTATACCCTGGAGGGCATCTCCAGAGGAATCTATGTAGATAAGCATTGCCAAACAGCCTTTACCCACATTAGTTTGTCAATTTATTTGCTTTCCCATACCTCAGACTGCCTTTCCTGGTCAATTACGTGTTCTCTGGTTAAGATGCTTTGTGAAGCCAAGTTCTAAGTTACTCATTTGAGTGCTCCTGTGTGTAACGTGATGTGCCTGTACTCTCGTGCACAATATTGTCTTGTTAATCTCTCTTTCCTTGATCTAGTTCACAGTTTTCATCAGAAAGCCTAAGAGAGTTAGATGGAAGAATTATTTGAGGCTTGTTTTCTTCAAGTTCACAAAAGCAAAAGCTTCAACTAAGGTAGACGTTCTCTCTGGACATTTTTGAGCCTGAATTCCCAAAAGGTAGTCTGGACAGTGGGAGATGCTCCTCCAGCACCATAGTGAGAGTCATAGAAAGGGAAGCCCTCTTCAGTCTAGCATGCCCTGTCTACTTTCTGGACCTCTGGCTGGCCAGGCACTTCCTCCTGAGCGAGGGAGACCCCTTCCCAGGTTCTGCAGACCATCAGCCCAGGCCTCGACTCTGCTCTAGAACCTAGAGACCCAGAGGCTGCAGAACTGCTGACAATGGTACTGGGATTCCCTTATTCACTCACAGCTTTGGCCTCCAGGATGGTGACACAGTAAATGCCTTGTTTAATCTACTCTGACATTAATGTGTGGTCGTCAGGAACTCCTTTGTAATGCTTCCCAACTGCCAAACACAGGTGTCTACCTGTTATTGGGTATACATGCTATATGTGGATATGTGTGTACTTGTACAAACGTATGCGTGTGAAGGCCAGAAAGTCAACACTGGATGGCATTCCTCATGTTCCACCCACCTTGTTTTATAAGACAGGGTCTCTCACTGGTTTGGAGATAACCAAGTAGGCTACTCTGACTGGCCAGTGAACTTCAAGGATGCTCATTTGTCTCTGATTCTTTACTACAGGGATATAAGCAGATGCCACCATCTAACCAGTTTTTCCAGGTGGTTTCTGGGAATTGAACTTAGGTCATCATATTCACACAGAAAGCACTTTACCAACTGAGTTATCTCCCTGGCCTTTAATAGACAGCTTGTGTGAATTATCAAAGTCCCTCTATTGCTACTGAAAATGGATGGTTACTATACCCCTGTACAAATTAGGAATTGAGACATAGAGCAAGCAGGCAACTTGGCTGAGCTGTCCCAGAGGCGTAAATTGAAAAACAAGGATTTGAACTTAGACCTTGGAGCTATAGAATTTGCATGCTGAACTGATTGTGGAGCAGAAAAAAAGCTAAAATAAACATATGGTTTGCTTATTAACCAAAGGCAAATACTTCCAAAAGCCAGAAGGCTTATGGAGGAAATACCAGACCCTAAAGTTCATCGAGGCTTTGCCTGTGGATTTTGTCCAATAACGTCACTGGCTGGAAAACCCAGAGACCACTTCAAATATGAGACTGGGTTTACTACCTAAAGTGCACCGGCCTATGGTAGACAACTCTAAAAGGAGTAATTTTCTCCTTCACCCCCTGCTTTTACCTCCGTGAAACAGTAGCACCAGAAGTGATCAAGGGCAAGAGCCAGGCCAGAAGCTTTCATTACAGGGTTGGGTTCTTTGGAGAGTTCTTCTCAGCTCTGTTGTTCAAGTTTCTGCTAACATGAAAGGAGGTTTGTCAGTGGTTTTGGCAGAACTTCATCTGAATAAATGGGCTGCCAGTTACCAGAGGACAAGTGTACCGCATGTTTGGCTCTGGTGTTGATGAGGTGCAGGGTGAGGATGCCCTGATCCTGGAATTTTGCTGCTTCCTCTCCTATCCTGTGACCTTTTGGAATATATGGCTCAAGTGGCAGAGGCAGATCCCTCGGGCTTCCCTGGGGATGGAAGAGGTGGGGTAGCCTGACAGATTTGTCTTAGACTTCTCCAGAGTAATCCCTAAGCCTTTCCCCTCCTCTACTTTTGTATATATTGTAGAATTATCTAGAAGAAATGTGATGTAAATGGAACAAATAATAACATAAGCAACTACTTTTTAAAAATGTTTAAATTGTTTTTGTGTTTAATACATGTTTGTTTATGTATTGAAGCCAGAGGCTGACATCAGGCATATTCCTCAGTCACAGCAAGTGACTCTTGCTGTCTCCTTAGTTTTGAGACAAGATCTCTCACTAAAACCTGGATCTTGAAGATTACGTTAGACTGGCAAATGAGCCCCAGGGATCTTCTTGTCTCTGTCTCCCTGCCCTAGTGTATCTACCCTAACACAGCTGGCCTCCAGGAAGTTGAGCAGACCTCTTTCCTGCTGCACCCACAAGGCCACGGAACCCAGGCCTGGCCACTATTTAGCTCAAGGAAGCCCTGTGCTCAGTGGTACAAGAGCTTCACTTTCTGTGACTTGAGGGTTCCCAACACTCAAACTTTCTTGCTCATCACCATCTCCAGGGGTCTAGGTAGATCTCAGCCAGAGCCTGACACTCTCTGGTGTCTCAGGAGGGGCAGGGGGAGGGGTGGGGGGAAAGTACCTCTAGCCTCTCCTGGGCATAGACCGAATGGAGACCATTCAGTGCCCTCATCTACTGTGCACAGCTGTTTATAGTGAAGAGGGTGATAGAAGTGGTGGATCAGTACTTCCTCTCACCTATCCTCGTCTGCCTGAACAGAGTAGTGTGATGAGGTAGACAACCTTGGTGGGCAGGACCACGAGACCCGAGTTGCTCCATGAGACATTGTCAGAAGGAACAGCAGCTTCTGTTAGCCTAGAAGGCTGGCCAGGACAGTGGGCTTTCTAGATTGGTGAAAGTCTCCAAGATAGTACATAACCTTCAAAGGGTTAGGGAAGATTCCCACTATCTCCGGTGAGGTTCATGTCTAAGTTGGAGGGCTTCCTCTCCTTGATCCCTCCACACTCTCTTGGAAGTCTTCACACATGTGCCTGTTGTTTCCTCAGTACTGCAGCTCAGCAACTCTTCTCTCATTCTAGGAAAGACTCCTTTTCAGTAATAGATGAACCTCCCCATCCCATCTCATTGCCAGGCAGCACCTACACAGAGCTTTTGTCTCAATTCGTCCCTCCAATTAGGAAAGGTGTCTGCTTCCAGGAGCGAGGGAACTAAAGTCTTCCATGGGGCATATGGACTCCAGAGCTCATGCTGAGACAGGAGCCTCAAATATCCACTCTCTTCTGTGTACTTCTCTTCCACCATATGCTTTCTGAGGAAACACCTAGTTCTCACATAGGGTGTGTGAACAAATGTGGGGTCTGCCACCATATTCACCCCATCTCAAAAAGGATCCAGAGTTAGTCAGGGGACCAGGTCCTCCAGGGCATAGGCTTGGATTCTGAGTATCCCACATCCTCACTGAGTCCTCTAGGAGCCACTTGGCTCTGACAGGTGAAGGCCCACAGTGGCTTGCTTAAGACCACATAGTAGTTAAAAGGTCTTGGGCTTTAGATTTGGCCACCATACATGAAAGCTGAACAATGATCTCTAAAGAGCCTGCCTCTTTCATGAAAGGCTCCTCAGGCAGCAAGTGTGGGTGTCTCCTGGCATTCCGGTGCTAGTCTACTTTGTCCCCATGGCTAGAACTGCTGGGTTTTGGTTCAAAAGCTGATGGCCTGGTAAGAGTTCTGCTGGCCTCCTTATGTACTGCCTACCAGAGTTGAGCCATGTGATGGCAGTTCTTGATGTGGTCAGTGTGAGGGCCAGATTGGGTTGGGTGGAACTAACTTGAGAAAAGGTTAACTGAGAGGCCACAGCAGTCAGTATGGACATCTTTCAGGCAATTGTCACATAGACGAAAAGAGGTCAGTATCACCACAGAAGGAAAGAAATGCAATGTTATATTCATTAAGGAATTTATTTATCTTTATAAAACAACAGTGGTTGTGGCTAGACACGGTGGCACTGTGACATAGTGAATGGAACATGAGAGGTTCACAGCAGCATAACAGAAGCTGTTATCATTGAGAATAACCTCCAAGATGGAACCACGTTCATTCATTAATGCTAAAATATCCCTGGAAAAAAATGAGAACCTTTGGATACTAGAGTTATTATTATAACAATGCCAGTAGCCACAATGCCCTTCTAATGGACATTTACTTGTGATCTATTATAGGAATGGTGGGTTGATGAAATGGAAAAATGCCCAATGCCCAGCATCTTCCTTTAGGGTGAATGATACTTCTTTCCTAGGGTGAGCTAGCTTGTCACATGTTAAATCACTGTCCTGAGTCAAGACTTTTCAGTTTGGGCCAGAGGAGGCACTTTATGTGCCTGTGCAGGATCTGGCCTACAAACCTGTCAGCTTCACTACCTGTGTGGCTGGTTGTACAAACAGGTACAGAAAGTGGGCCAGGGTGAGGCATTCCAACTACAGTCTGGAGGAAGAGACTTTATATTGCCTTTCCATAGCAAGACCTAAGTTCGAAGGTCCTATTTCAGGGTATTGGGTTATGAAGATGGGAGACAGTTGGGAGGGGATGAGGATACAACCAGAAAAGCAGACACACAATAGCCCAATAGAAGATCCCAGTGTTGTTTGGATCAGCTTTTTCTTTTCCTCTTGGGACCTCTAGTTGTCCAAGAAGCTGTCAACATTCCCTTTGTCAAGGCTTAGAATACCAGGCTCCAGGAGGCTGCATTGCCTGCTCTGGGTTGAGGTTAGTAGCCCAGTTAATTTGCTGGAAAGTAGAGCCAGTCTTTCAAGAAAGTACGTGGTCCAGAAGAAAATAATAGATTTTAATATTGGGGCTAAGTTCCTTGGAGAAGCATGGAAACTTCTCAGCCTCAGCTTTCTCAGTGGCTGGCCTCAGCTCTGAAGCAGGCATCTTACTTGTGCCTCTAAAGCAAAATAGTGCCATGCATATGAACTCATCAGAAACATCATGGGCCAGTGCGTATTACTGGAGCTACCTGCCTGGGTCTGTGTGGCAGGTTTCTTGCTGCCTTGGCCCTCCCAGAGAACAACACATTTCAGAGACCAGTCCCATGGCTGCAGCCAGACTCAGCCCCTAGGCAGGTGAGTGAACTTGGAGCCTTGCAGTTCAGACTCAAGAATGAGTGGAGGATATACACCATCTTCCTGGAAAGGTGGCCTCTGCTATAATCATTCTGACTTAAAATTGTCCATTAAACCCTTTGGGGGGGGGACGACCCTGAATATCATCCCCAGAAAATCAAGAGCTCACATACACAACAGTCATCATTGTTCACAAACACTTTCTCCTGGAAAGGGCAGAGGGTTTATTTTCATTTAAAAACAAAAACAAAAAACTTAAAAAAAAATGCAGCTAACAAAGGCAGGAGGAAGACTCAGTCAGGGAGGAGGGCCACTTTTCAGGCACTGTTTCTTGTTATGAAGCCATGAGTAGGCCAAAACAAACTAAAAGACTGAATCACGTGACTACTCCTACCTCCCACAGGCACTCAGGTACATTTCAGTGCACAGATCTTTCAGGACCTCATGACGGTAACACATGGTAGCCAGACTTGTGCTATCTGTTTAGCTTCCTGGGGATTCTCTGCTGCAAATGGACATTGCCTTGATTTTGAGGCCTAGGGAGAAACTGTTTCTTAACAGCTACCCACCTGACAAGGGTTACATGCTGTGGGTGGGGAACTAGAAACAATCCTGTAAAAAGCAGGCAGGGGTTGTGTGTGGCTGGGGCTGGTGGCCATCCCAGAAGGATGACAATTCTTTTCTTCAAGGAAGAAGCATGAGCAACAGCTTGATGATCTGGAAGTACCAAGTGTCCTGCTCCCCAGTAGAACCTAGATATGGTCTTTTGCATTTGCTTCATATTCAGCCCAAGAAAGGTTTAGGAGCAGCCAGAGGGCCAGGCTTGAGGTTAATCATGTTCCATAGAGCCTAGCTGTTTCCTCTCTCATGGTTAACTGACTTCAGGATAAATAGTCCTCCAAACCAGGCTCCTTTCTAGCAGTAAGCCCTGGGAGAGCTTGGATTCAAAGATACAAGATCTACATGCGTGGGATTCTCCTCCTGACAGGTTCAAGCTCCAAAGTTGTCAGGTCCCTCAGAAAAACACATTTGGAATGGCCATACGACGGGGCATCAGAAGGGTCTGAGTAGCTTAGGAAAGATGTAGATTTCATGGTAGTATGCACTTGCCATCTAATCCTAGCACTCAGGAGGCTGAGGCAGGAAGATTTTTAATTTGAGATCAGCCTGAACTATAAAATAAGATCAGCAAGTAATAGGCTTGGGGTGTGGCCCAGGAATCTGCATTTTAATAGGAGCTGATTCAGGTAGCACCTGGCTCATCCTGTAAAAAACCCCAGTAGTTGGTGGCTGAGACAAATTTTGAAGCAGAGTCAAACTCAGAGCCTCCTTCTCTCAGGGGAGCAGTGAGACTAGCTGCTCACCCTGTCCTGGTTAGAAGGTGAGGGTAAATCTGTACCTTGTCACCTCCTGGGATATCAGGGGCTGGGCCACAACTCCCCAGGGCTGGAAAGGGAAGTCTGTCAAGTCTTCCAGGAGTGACTTGTGCCTGTAACTTTGAGATGCCCAATTAGAACCAGCCTCTGGCCCAGCTCTCCTTGGGAAGTGACAATGACATTGTCTTGAACTTCACTGGTGCCTGAGTTTCTTCTTAGGCATCCCATTTGCCTGGAAAGATGACTTTCTTCATGTCACACGAGCCAACAAGTCTGTGGGGCCCCATGAAGGTGTCATGATCTGGTGATCACTTTACTGACCAGCCAAGGCCTAAACAGGCACAGAGGTAGTCACTCATGATGGACCCCAAATGCACACTTCTCCATAGTCCCATGGTTGGGAACACTTGGGTTTCCAAGACTGGTTCTTATCATCAGTACAAACTACTAAAAATAATATATAATAAAAATTCCCAAATACAACAGAAACCTCTTGAAAACCACCGGCTTTATCAGCCAAGATCTGAAGCCCAATGACTTAGGATTCCCTGCCCTGCACACTAGATGCCCAACACCAGGAGGACAAGAGAAGCTGCAATGTCAAATGCTGCCCACAGAAGTATTCTTACCAATGAGGTCCTACCCCACAGAGAGTGTTTAGGGGAGGGATGTCCCAAGTGTATTTTGGCATTTCATTCAGATTATTACAAGTCAACAGGAGAGTGACAGCTACACTAAGGAAAGGTTAGAGAGATGGATATAGGTACATGTAATCAGGTCTTTAAAGGTAAAAGGTGAAACATTTTCTACATTTAATAAAAACATTTTCTCTTTTGATGTTCTGGAAGTCTAGAGTCACATTTTTTTGTAACCCCCCCCCCATCTAAAATGTCTTAAAACACATGGCTTAACAGTGGCTACACAGAAAATATATACCCTTAAAGTCTGACTTTCATTTAAATACAAATATACAAAATGTAAACGGAGACAATAGAGAAATTTACAAAACTTTCCTTTAAAAATAATAAAGACAAAATTCAGTTCTAGTTAGGATGCTATTAAAATCTGTGCAAGCTGTCATATCCCATTGGGTTTCTATTGCAATGCTCAACGAGGACAATTCTAGTCCACCCCAGCTTGGGGCCACCTTGGAAAACAGACCTGAGTGGAAATTTCTTTGAGAAACTTGGAGGCTTGTTGTTGGGGTGAACAGTATCCTATCCCAGTTCCCAGGGGAGCTCTCCTGGCTATGCAGCCACAGTGGAAGCTCTATCAGCTACAAGTTCTGCTTCCAAGTAGAAGGGTCTGAGTTGGTTCCACCTTGGACTTCAAGGCCAGAGCTGAAATTAGCTGCTTCCAGTGGAGTTTGAACTGATGTGGTTTGAATTTACGAGGTGGTTACAACTGGTCTTAGGAGTGGGTGAACTCTTGGAATTGTTCTGATGCTGGGGAGAGGGAAGAAGAGAGTCAGCTCTTGGTAAATTTAAAGTCCACGGATGACACATTCATGGTGGCTCTGGAAGTTGGGGCAGTAGAATCCAGAATGTTCCAACTTTCCTCTCTTTGTTTTTTGGCTTTTTGCATTTTCCCCAGTAGACCTGAGTCCTTGAGAAGAGGGTTTTATCTGGTGCCCAGGAAGAGCCATTGGAATTAAGAAAGCCTAAATCTGTGAGCAGAGGGAAAGGGTAATTTCTTTCTAGAACTTGTAGCTTTACTTGATGGAAATGTTTAAACATTTCATTGTATTATAAAAACACAAATATATTACAGAGTACGATGTGAAACTTACATGAAGTTCTTATAGAAAACATAAACTTGGCAGGGGTCAGGGCTCAGTCTATACTTTCCATGAGCCTGAAGATGCTTCCTGCCCTGTGTGATAACAGATAATCCTTGGGCGTCACCAGGTATGTGACCTAGGGTTAAATTCTTTGACTTCTCTCAGTCTGTTTCCTTAACTGAAATAGAGCAATGGAAGCCCACACATGTGTTCACACTTCGCCAGGATGCCCACAGGTAGTGAGTCAGCCCCTCTCTTGGTACCTAAGATGGGAGGTGCCTAAGATGCAGTGGTAGAATGAATGAGTTATTGGATGGAAGCTGGGGTGTGTGGATATCAAGTACACAGCCCAGGGCCTCATCCATAATGCATCTCTGTAAATAACCACCTTTATCCTTGCTACCTGAGGGAGAGAGGTAACCTTTCAGGTCAAGGAACCACAGCTGCACCTAGGGGAGGAGGGACAAGTATAGAAAGACTCCCAAGCTCTAAGATGGGAATCCTGGGGCTCCAGATTCTTGAAGGGCTAGGCCAAGAGAGGTGCAACTGCAGCTGCCTTTGTAGTTGTGGAGTAGGGTTCCTGGGTTCTCATACTCTGGATTGTCACATCTTCCCCAGGGCTGTTCTTTCATTTGGTCCATACCAATCCTTCCTTCAAGGATAAGCTTTGAGGTAACAAAGTCTGTTCCCAAGGGGAAAATTCCTTGGGCTGTCAGCTAGTGTGGGGGATTGAACAATGGGATAGTGTTTCCCAGTCTGAGGTGGTTTTGGCATGCAGGGGACATTTAGTGGTGTCCGCTGGGAGAAGAGGTGCTGAGCTGTTTCTTCCTCTGTGTCTACTGGGCAGAGGGTGGTAATGTTTTTCCAACATCCTTCATTGGCACAGCCCTGTGACAAGAATCAGCTTCCCTGTGCCACCAATGTTGACATGGGACCCTGTCTCTTCTGCCCCCAGGGGTCCCCTTACCAACAGGGGGTGTTGGGGCTTTGGACAGGTGAAGAATTTCAGGCTACCAGGCCATACAGGCAAGGGGCATTCTGAATCTCTGGTGTGTGGAAGGGGGCTGGAGTCCTAGAGCTAAGGCCAGGCTGGCCAGGCTGGCTCTCTCACCTGACGCCTGAAGAGCCTGTGGAACAGCCCTTTCTTTGGAGGTTCTGGAGGCTGACTTCTGTTCAGGTCTGGTGAGAGGGTACCATTGGGTCCAAACACATTCAGCTCCTTGAAGCATTCTGTTTCGATCATCTGGAAAGGCAGAATAGAAACACTGTCACCCTGTGGAGCTTCCCCCAGGACACATTATCCCTGCCCTACTTGCTCTGCCCCTTCCTCCAACAGGGCTCCTCTGTAACTTTCTGGGGGACTGCACTAAGAATAGAACCCACCAGAGGCACATTATTCCCCTCCAAACCATCTCCTATAGCTTACTTGACCATCATCCCTACCACATCTGACCAGCTGACTTCCTCAATTTAATGCTTGTGCTTCCAGAAAATTCCCCATCCCCCCCCCATTTCCTCCTGGGGAGGCACCCTGCTGCCTTGTTGGCTTCCACACCCAACCCAGGCCCATCTCTGCTGCCTTACCCAGTGGCCCTTCTATCTCTCTTGCACTTCTATCTTCTCTGACAACCCATCCCTCTTGGAGAAAAGCTGGTGGCGTGCCCTGCCCACCTCATTTTGCCATGGGATTGGCACAGAGCCTGTGGAGAACTTAGAGTAGAAGTCATCATCCGTTTGGTCCAGGTTGACGCCTTTCACAGTGGAGAACTGCTCGATGTCCAGCACATCCTTGCAGTACACAGCCCGGGGCTATAAGAGACAGAAGGCTCCATCACATGGGCCCTCCTTGTGGCTGCCAGATCCCCAAGTCTGGCCCTTAGGTTTTGATAGAGAGCAGTGGGAACACCTTCATGAGCTTCTCACCCTTTGAGTCCTCAAACCTAAGCTTCCCTCCCTCAGATCCACCAAGGGGACCTGGTTCAAGTAAAATGAGAGCTGGGGGTGCCTAACTGCCCAGTCCAGAGTTCCTTCTTACCACTGCTTACTCACACAGACCACAAACCTGTGGTCTCTTTCTAGGTAGGTCCAAGAGGCTAAGAGTTTACCTCTGTCCCTAAGTTCATGCTCCCTGGAATCTCTGGGCACCTCACCCATCAGCTGTCTTTGCTGCCAGGAAGCCCACACCATCGGGAAGACAGCACTGTTTCAAATGCCTTCTCTTTTAGAAGAGGGGTGGCACTGGTTACAGTTTGGGGTCTGTGGTCTATTCCTCTACATTGAATGGGTGCTGTGAACCTGGCACCAGAGCAAAGGCACAAGAGGGACTCTGCCTTGGAGCATAGGGCCATAGAGAGAAGATGGCCTGGGGGTGCATGGACAGTCCTGGCAGGAATACGTTCCAGCTCCTTCTCATGCAGGGCAATAAGCCATGTACGTAACCCAAACTCTTTAGCAGGTAGTCCCCATGTGAAGCTTAGGAGCCTTGGAAAAAGCTAAATGTGTCTTCAGAGCCTTAGTTTTCTCCCTAAAAATGGGGATAATGAAAACAGCTGGGCCATAATGCTGCTGAGTGTTGCTGTTGGGCTGAGAATGAGCTGCTGTGACAATGGTAGCCCTGTCTGTCCTCAATTGTCCATCCAGCAGCAGCTTGGTGCCTATTCCCATACCCACAGAAGCCAATTTGGCTGGGTTCTGCCCTCCAGGAAGGCAGGTTGTAGAATGAATGCCCCAGGGTTGTAGGAAACTAGGGTATGGAAAGGTGAGCTTTAGAGGTGACTCCAGGCTGAGCAAAGTTTGTCTATCTGGAGATAGAGGCTGCATCTATGCAGGCTTCTCAGGCCTGGCCTAGGGCCCAACACAGACACCGGCTAATTCAAGGGTCATGAGTTGGCATACAAGTTTGGCTGAGACTGTGATCCCCTAGGAGGCTCCGGCCCTGGGCTCAGGTCTCAGCATTTTCTAAGGTTTCTCGTTTTATCTACAGAGACCTACTCCTTAAGCATGAGTAGGTAGCTTGAAGCTACACAGCCAGAAGCAGAGCAAACCCCTGGGCTGAAGGGTGTGTGAGTAGTGGTAGAGGTAGGTTTGGGGACTTCACTGTGTAGCTGTACCTCTCCTTCTCAGTCTCCATGGCTGAGGGGAATGAATCAGGTGGTGTCAGGATCAGCTGCATTATTTACAAGGCACAGATAAAATGAAAACACAGGGTCCTCTGGTCACAAAGTATTAGAATTTTAAGACAAAAGTTAATGGGGCATTGAGCCAAGTATGGCCAGGATGACTGCACATGTCAAGCCCATGTAGCTGGCCCTGGGATGTGTTTAGGCCCTGGGAGGTATGTTGACCCTGAAAGATATTCAGGTAAATATTTTTTAAGAGAATTTAAAAAATCTGTACTGATAGAAATTTATCATAACAAGCCAAAACCTACCATCTTATGGCTATTATTTTCTTAGAGAAGTTTTCTTTTGAAATACATTTATTTGGGTTTTGAAAAAAAGTCAAGTGAAGTAAAAAATATTAAGCCAGTAATAGTGCCTGTGGGTTATGAATGTGGCTACAACATGAAGGTGATATGAAAAGAACTATGAATGGGTGGTTGGGGGAAGAGGGTAGACAGGATGGATGCAGGTCATCTTCAGGAGTTCATAAGGGGCTTCACCTTCTTGTGCCTACAATCTTCCCTCACCACCTACCTACCCCAGTGATATGCCAAGGGCCTTCACTGCCCAGAACAGGTTACATATGCCACATGGACCACAGGGTACTGTGAAACTGAGGGTAGGGAATGCTGACTTCTATGCAGTGTACTGAGGGGCCCTGAAGCCTGGTGGGGGCATTCTCATACCCAGGGTGATCAACTGTCTCTGTTTGTTCAGGACATAAGACTTATAGTGCTAAAACAGGGACAATCCCAGATGGCTAATTGCACTGATTAACAGAGATGCTGCCTCCACACAACCCTCTATGGCCTGGAAGATTCTTCTTTCAGCCATGCCCAGCCAGTATTCTGATTATACCTCTACTATATCCCCTCCCCTCCCATGTCCCATTCTTTTCCTGTGACTCCTAGTCCTACTTTATTTAAGGAGTGTTTGCTGACATTTTACTTCTTCAGACTGAGACTTCCATGGCAGAAATAAGCCAGTACACTATTCATCATGCATCCCCTGGAGCCTGGCATAGAGCCTAGAACATGTGGAGAGGTTGAGAAATACATCCTGTGTCATGAGTGATCTCATCCCATCACCATAGCAATAGGTAGCCCAAAGGCCAGCCCCAGCCTAGAACTGTTGTGTCCTTGCTGTTACTATAGACAGTCTCTAAGGATGCTGAGCAGTGGCTGTACCATAGCTCTCAACAAACTTAAAAATATCTACCAAACAACAAACAAAATGTGAAAAATTCCAATGGACCAGGCTTGGTCCAAGACCATTTGGGACCTCGGTACAAGATTAATACTTCCTGGGGGGTGGGATACTAGGGGACAATTTTGAGTGTCATGCTTAGGAACACTATACACTGCCTTTGAGACAGGGCCTCTCATTGGTTTGGAGCTCCCTGTTAGGCAAGACTGGCTAGTCAGTGAACCCCAGAGATCCTCCTGTGTCTGCCTTCTCAGTGATGGGAATATAAGCACATATCAATGCATCCAACTTCATGTAGGTGTTGAGGATTGAACTGATGTCCTCATGCTAGGAATGCAAGCACTTTACTGATGAGCTATCTCTTTAGCTGCTCTCCATCATTTTTGAGACAGGGCCTCATGTAGCCCAGGCTGGCCTCTCAAACATGCTATATAGCTGAGGATGATCTTGGATTTCTGATCCTTCTGTTTTCATCTCCTAAGTGCAGGGATTAAAGATGTGCACCAACACACCTGGTTAATATAGTGATGGGTATCAAACCCAGTATTCCATACACGTTAGAGAAGCATTGTACCAATTGAACTACATCCCCAGACCGGGATCAGTCCTTTTCTTTCTCCTTAGGTGACTGCAAATGGGCAACCATTTTTGAGAGTCACTGTTATAATTTGAATTTCCTGCAACCACTGCTGAACCTCCTCCCATGTGGAGTTTGCAGCACTTACTGACTTAATCTTTCTAATGTCAAAAACATTCCCTAATCAGACCTATGATGTGGATGCCACATCTGGTTACAGAGGTCTCCAGTGGGTGACCATGGACACTGTTCAGCATCCAGCAGCTAGTCCTAGCTCCCCACATCTGCTGCTGCCACATCTGCTGCTGCCCTCCTACCTTGGTGATCAGGGAACCTTTACCTTGCCAAATATGGAAGGACTGTTCCTCACTTCCTCAGGGCTGTGATAACAAATGGTTAACAACTGGTTCTGGGAAAGGGTCTTGAAAGCTCTGATTTGTATTTATTTCCTAATTGCTGTGGTACCAATATTCCCATCTTGGTCTAATGCAGGCTCTTGCCCTTAGGTGACAGAGCAGAAGGCTGGGAAGAGATGTGTACCACATCTGTCGACTTTCATGAGTTGAAACAAGCCAGTTCCCATCTCCAATGTTCCTGTAGTTTACATACTCCTTGGCTCCATCCTCCAGACCCCAACAAGGGTCCTCAATCTGCTGGGACTTTGAAAGTACAGAGGCACAAAAAGGGCTTGCTGGATGGGACTCCTTTGTGAGTGTGAGCTAAGTGTGAGCCTGGGCTATACAGACCCAGTAGAGCTTCTTCAAGGAAAATCCTAATTTAACTGGACAGTAGTTGCTCAGTTAAACTGAACTGAATGTGGTGGTCCTCAATACTCATTATAGCATTTACCATTTAGGTCATTTCAATCTTTAATGTACCTGGCAGGTTCAGGGAGCGGAGGTGTCTTGGACTTCATTGGGAGGTTGAATGACTGAAGGTTGTCTAGGTCCCCAATACTGGAGAGAGTACCTAAGTCTCTGGACAACCAATGTGGAGCTCTAGGGCTCACATCCCAACTGTATATTCTGACAACACTATCTGCCACAAAATAGCCAGAGTGTAGGAAGGGACAGTGGGCAGTCTTTAGTACTCCAGGAGGACAGCTGGATTAGCTGACTTGAGGCATTGTGTGAGGCCCAACTCTGGGTCCGCTAGAAAGCATGTCTGGGAGAGACAACTTTAGAGCTCTTAGGAGCAAATGTGGCTACTCACATCTGGAACGAAGGGAGGGTCCAACATCCCAGCCTCCAGGCGCTTAAAGTTCATGTTCCTGAAGAAGGGGTGCCTCTTGACCTCAGCAGCCCCCTCCTCCTGGCAGCCCAGCCTCTGCTTCGAGTCTTTGGTGAGCAGCTGTGACAAGAGAGTCCCATGAGGTCATGTGGTTGGGCCTTTCCATCTGCCCAGAGGACAGAGGGCAAAGGAATGTCTACAGCCATGGCTCTCCCAAGTATCCCTCTTCTAGCCTCCCCAGTGCCACCTCCTAGAACTCAGAGTTTAGATGGGAATACCTCCCCAATTAGAAGAACTGAAGTGGCAGCAGTGGGAGCACCAGATCACAGCTTTGTAAAAACATGCCCTCAGTTACCCTGTGGTACATTATCAGACTGGTAGCTGACTTATTGTGTTCTACAATGTTTACTTATTACTGTGTGTGAGCATATGTGCCACAGCACATGTGTGGAGATCAGAGTCTTCGTGCAGTCAGCTATGTCCCTTTACCTTTCACATGGGTTCCAAAACTTGAATTTAGGTCACCAGTCTTGCATAAAAAAATGCTTTACCTGCTGAGCCATCTCTCTGGCACCCGAGTTTCTCTTTTCCATATGTAACTGAGCTATGCTCTCTCCATTCCAAGAAACACCAAAGAAGCAAGGCTGTGTAGAGGCTGAGCCTATCAATACAGCCTCAAGAGCCCACAGGGCTGGCAGATCATAGCATCATCAAGGATAAGATGAAAAAGGGATAAGAAGTAGGGCTAGGTTGCTTATCAGCTACTATCAGGCAGGAATGATGGCAAAGCAAAACGTTTGCTTTCCAGAAGTGCTAGAAAATCAGGTTTTTGGTATGAAATCTTTATTTGAAAAGTTTGCCTATTAAGTTAACTTTTTTTTTTTAATTTTTAAAATGCTCCATACAGGTAGAACAAAACATCCACCTATGGTGTCACCAGTTTGTAAGCATGCTATCAAGTGTACATTAGCATGAGAGAAGGTAAGGGTGAGGTGGGAGAAGGTGGCAGAGTAGGCTTCCTGGATGTGGAGGACTACATGTGATCTGGACTAATATGGCTGGAGGGCACAAGGGAGGGTGGAGAAGGTAGAGATGGGTTAGGGACTCAACAGAGGTCTAAGGAAGGTGCATGTCTGGGCCTCAGGATTAGTTTCAGAGGACAAGGAAGTTAGTTAGATGTGTGGACTTCTAGACCTCAAGGGGCATGGCTGCCAAGATGGAATGGAGAACAACTTCCCTGCTGTTTGTATAGCTGCCTCCATGATTTACAGGTCAGGCATTGCAGTAGAGCAGGGTGGCCAGACTGAGATGCCATGGATTACAAAGAAGAGTATGTCCAGACCAGAATCCAAGACCACAAGAGAAGACAGAGCAAAGCTTGAGCCATGTGGCAAAGATGAGGGTTCAACCATTTGTTCCTTTTCAGCCATAGACCAGAGTGTAAGACTTAGCCAACGTCCTTCCTGCAATGGCCACAAGGAGGCAGGAGAGGGATAGCAGTGTCTGGAGTTGAAGTGGAGGGTTAGTGGGTGTGGGAGATGGTGATGATAGTATGTTGGGATAATCTTTTGGTACACTGTGTAAAGATGTGTCTCTGTTTTACTTCATCTGCCTAAGGCACCTCCTGATTGGTTTAATAAAGAGCTGAATGGCTAATAGCTAGGCAGAAGAGGATTAGTGGGACTTCTGGGCAGAGATAGGAACTCTGGGAAAGAATCTGAGTGGGAGATTTGCCAGCCAGACATGAAGAAGCCAGACATATGGTACTGAGGAGAGGTGATGAGCTTCATGGCAGAATGTAGATTAACATAAACAGCTAGTTGGGAACACGCTTAAGCTAAGGCCAAGCTTTCATAATTAATAAAAAATCTCCATGTCATTATTCAAGAGCTGGCAGTATGGAGAAAGACCAGCTACAGTGGCAGTGGTCATGTTTGCCTCATCCTCTCATATTCATGTCCCTGTCGAGGTCTCTTGAGATTTGCTGCCCCTGACCTAAGACTATGATATCCTTTTGTCACACCACATAGATAGCTGACCATGGCATAAACAAGTATCACTGGCAGCCATCTCCCTACACTCCTGACCTCTGGTCTCCACCCTACTGTACTGCAGTGACAGTCTGCTGCAGTACTTCTCTGAGGTTGATTAACAGGCAGTGGGCTTAAGGTCTGTGTGTTACATGCCATTCTTCACCATGTCTTTTATACATGTCAGGGCAGAGGGGCACTTCCTCTTCTTTTGGACTTGATCAGACAGTAGATCCACCCACAAATCCTTCCCATAGCTCTATGACACAGAAGTGACCAGGCAGGGGTGGTTGCAGGAAAGGGTGATGTATCTAAGCCCCAACTCAGGGTGGGAGAATCACCTTTTGGACTTTACAGTTTAGTGTCAGGGGCCTGGTGTAGCATAGCAGATATTGTCAGCAAGGCTTGTTTTGTTAGTTTCAGCTGAGAAGACTTCTAAATGTAGAAGCTTAGCTGCTTCCTTTCAGGTTTCTAGTCCTGGCCCTCCTTAAGTTCCACCCTGGGCTATTTGTGTGTATACACTTGAGCCTGTCCCAGGGCCACTTGGGGACTCAGAGTAACAAGAGGAGAGGCCTCTTTCAGTCTGGGCTTCTCTGCTGCTCCAGATAAAGTGTGGCTCCAGGGGAAGGTAGTCTATGGACTTGCAAGTGTGTGGAGCTAGTCACTCAAGTCTTTTCTGTCCCCCTATGGCTGGCATCAGAGGGCATCTGCTTATGGTGAGACTTGGGAGCCTGAGAGGCAGGCAGGAGCAGGAAGTACCTGACTCTACACAAAGTCAAAGGAAGGGCCTAAGGACCGGCCATGGAACAGTGTCCACCTGGGCTGAGGGGAGGGGCAGCATTCCAGGGAGGACGTTATGGCCCCCACCACTCCTTTCTCTTTCTGGCTGCTCAGTATGTCCAATATCTGACCCCAACCCACTCCAGCCAGTCTAATCCTCCTCACTTGTATGTCCTGCCCATTCACAGATGCTGTCATATACATAACTTGAGCTGTAACCACCTTTCCACATAGTGAACAGAAAACTATGAGAGTATGTTCAAAGACTCCAAGGATATATCAATACCCCTCCTGGAGTCCTTGCCCTCAAGCCAGTGTTTAGAATTCAGAGCTGAGGGAAAAGGAGGCCCAAGTTCAAGAGCAGGAACTTGTTTGTGAACTAACTTGAGTCATCATCTCTGTCCTTTGCTGACTTGTGCACAAAGCTACATACCTTCATGGTGTTCACTCAATCCCCATTCCTTGGTTCATAGGGCATCCTGCCCAATATGACAGGCTCCCCTGAAGCCTTTCTGACCATTTCATCCAGATCAAGGAGCACTAGCCATTCTGGTATAGAGGGCTATAACACCCACAGCTTTGTATGTACTGTTCCTGTCCTTTCAGCCTGTCTGATGGTCTAGGCACAGGCTAGGGCCACCACTGAGCAGCATTTGGCTCATCAGGAGCTTACCATGTTGCAGATGGACTTGGCCTCTTCAGAGAACTTGGGGGAGTACACCTCCTCAGTCTCCAGCACCCGGCGATCCACCTCTTCCCGCTTAACCTTCTCCTTGCGGCCTCGAAATGGTGACTGGCCCTCGATCATCTCATAGATGAGACAGCCCAGGCCCCAATAGTCAGGGCTCAGGCCATATCGCTGGTTGTTCAGGACTTCTGGGGCTGAGGACAGAAGGAGGAGAGAATGAGGGACAACAGGCAGCAGGATGCAGCCCAAACACACAGGCCAGTGCTGCTCCTCATCCTAGCAGTACCTAAGGGTGATGACATTCTCACAAAAGGACTAAAGTTTTGGGCTGGAGCTACCTTCCTTCCAACCCCCAACTTCAACCCAGCAGGTGTGTGAATATCAATTTGTCTAGAAAGCCTTCTCTGATGGTGCTTCACTGTGCCCAAAGGCTCTGACAGAGGCTTCAGAACTTTGATTATGGTGAATGGAAATGTCTCCTCAGACAGAAGACACAGCATAGTTTTCACGGCTTTGTCCCCAGGGACAGTCATGGCTTCCACACACAGGAAGCACTGCATACATATTTATTTCAGTGGAGAAGAGTGCCCACCTAAATTAGAGAATACATTCAATCTACCTGGACTTCAAATAATTTCTTTGGAGACAGGGTTGCTGTTCTAGAGGACCTGGGTTTGATTCCCAGCACCCACATAGCAGCTCACAACTACAGGCCACTTCAGTTTCAGGGGATCCAACAACCTCTTCTGGCCTCTGTGGGTACTAGGTACACAGAGGGCACACAGACATACATGCAGACAAAACACTCATACATACAAAATAACAAAAATAATACTTTTTAAATCTTTTAATGTATCTTCCCTACCACTTTAACAAAATGACTCACAGATTCACCACATAAGTACAAAACAGACAGTTACATGTCTTGAGGCCAGCTAGAATGAAAAGCATGTACACATGACATGCACCAGTGGACACATGACAGAGGCTGTGTGTAGACAAAGCATTCAGAACTGTGTCAAAAAGAGTGATACAAATGTGTAAAAAGATTTCCATGCAGGTACATGGATAGGTCTATCTTTATCTATCCATCTGCCTATCTGCCCATATGTCCATCCATAATCCATTCATCCAGCAATCCATTTATCCATCAATCCACCTATCCGTCACCCATACATCCACCATCCATCCATCCATCCCCTATCCATCTATTCTCCATGTATCTCTCAGATCTATCAGATCTAACGATCAGAATTCACATGGTCATATATACATATATTCATAAAGACACGTATCCCACAGGTTGCCAAGTGTTATGTATTCTGAAAAGGATCCTCCAGAATCAGAGACAAAGTATTGAATACCACACATCATCTTTAGGTGCAGGCCTGGACAGAGGGTAACAGGTACCTGGCCTAGAGCTTTCAGGGGACTCCTATATCCCAGGGTAACTGGGGATATATATATACAAGGAATGTAGAAGGAAGCAAAAGATGCTCCTAATTGGTAGGAGACTCTAAGAGTTTAGCTCTAGGTCTCTTCCCAGCATGCTAGTCTTGGAACAGGCTGAGAGGAGGCAGGGTGGTCCCTACTTAGAACCAAGCTTGGAAACATGGGAGGCACCTCTAATTTTAGAGCTCTTCTTAATGACCTCCCTCTTCTCAGAGGTCTCCCCCAAGAGTGATCTACCTGACACCTCATCTAAGTAGGTCCTTCTTCAACAAGGGCTCCCCTAGAAATGCTAGTGCTAGGCTCTGGTCCAAACTCCCAGGATGACTTGTCTTTGAGACCTAGGTGGGCTTGTGGTTGGGGGTTACAGAGAACTCAGTTTAGGTCACACCTTGGGTCCCACTGTACCACCCCACCTAATTGGTCCTCCTACAAAGCATCCCTATGTAAAATTAGCACAATACTTCTGACCAGCAAAACAAAAAAGAGACTGGGGGACTTATGAGTGATGGCCTTGGGGAGGCTGAGTTGTGATGGGCACAAGGTATTACTCACCCATGTAGCCAACAGTGCCCACCCGGCCTCGGATAAGGTCTCCCTCAGGGATCTTCACGGCCAGTCCCAGGTCTGAGATCCTAATGTGGCCTGTTGGGGACAGCAGGGTCAATGGGTTCCTATAGTCATGTAGACACCCTGGTCAGGGACACAGACTCACAAGGCCTCTGTCCAATGAAGATGTGACCTCAGTCTGTTCTCCCAGGGTAACCATGTGACCCTGGGAGGGTGGTAGGTGAGATGCACAGAAATTGCATATAATGAGGGAAACATTAATAAAGATGCAGAAGGATGCTTGGACAAGGCTGGCCACTGGCTGACCTTTAATGCCCCAACGAGCTTCCCGGAAGGCTGAGGTCACAGAGTTTAAAATGTTCTGGCTGATTCTGGGATTGCTTCATAGGAAAAATATGAGGTTCTTGACATTTTGCAACAATTTGCTTAAGAGGAAAAAATTGTAAAGCAATTTGGGAAGCCACTCCCTGCCTTCCTGATTGGTCTTTGGAGGTGGTTGGGTTTTTTTTCCCCCTTCAAAGAGATGGAGAAATGAGAAGGGCAGGGCCTGGTCTAGAATCTGAGCTCAGAGTCCAAACTGGCTCCCAAGGCCCAGGTAGCGCTGCCTACCTCTACCTAGGCTGGGTCATGGCTATATTTCACACTCAGGAAGGAGCACATGCCGTTGTCCATAAATACCCTGCCAGGCCTGAGTATCTTAGATGGCCTCCAGCTCTGTGGTACCTAACAGGAAAGGGGAAGAGAGTATGTGAGTACCAGCAGTAGACTGCCCCTGTGCAACTTCAGTGTGAGTAGTTCAGAGAATATACTGTGGCCTGGACCTATTGGAGGACTCTGTGCTCCCTGTTCCTCCACACACAGCTCTCTCCAGGTCATCAAATCAAGAAGCGGGAGGGGGGCTATGTATCCCAGGAACATGCAGGAGACTTGGTAGTATCATTGCCATGGTCAGGCTGGCTCCTCTGAATCTCAGGCTTATTATATGTAAGGTGGACACTTGGATGCCATCTGCCCCTCTGTGGAGATGGGAAGACCTAGTCAGACACATGAGAAAACTACTCTGCAGGTGTAAGGGACTGAACTGTGTGAGGGAATACTACCCACATGCTTATACCCAAGGGCAAGTAACATTGACAGTACACAGATAATGACATGTTCACAGCTGGCTGGAGTCAACACGATGTTTTCTGTGGGCTGTAATGTAGTACCCTCACTACACAGTGCTCCTCATAGTGTCCAGGATGGTCCTGAGGTTTCTGCTTCACAAGCAGGACAAATGGCATGGACATACAACACTACCCAAAGCCTCCAAACCTTTGCCTCCTTTGCTTTTGGTTGTCACTCTCTGTCACTTACACTGGCTCTGATGTCAGAGTCAGATGAGCTACACTGCTTCACAAAGAAGGATCATCGCTCAGGTCCAGGAGTAAGGAACAGGAATGGAGTCCTCTGCCCTACGGACTTATAACCCTTCCCATGGTCCTGGCCCAACCCCCTCCATTCTTGAGAGTCTCTGCAGGCCCTTGCTCTGGGTAACTTGGGACAGTAGCCTCAGCTACTGTATCAGAAAAGGCCCCCAGCTTCCAGTCCCTGACTTACCATAATCATCCAGCAGGATGTTTTCTGGTTTCAGATCTCTGCAAGGTGAAAACAACAGGCATCTGAGCATGGCCATTCCAAGCAGCAAAGACACACTGCATCTGGGCTGACCTTCTGGGGCTAGTCAGGCCCAGGTGCCACAAGATGTCTGCCTCCCACCTCTGAGTTGAGGTAGTCTGGTCTCTCTGGGTCAAGACCATTGTGAGATCATTTCTCTCTTCCCAGTAATTTAACACAAATGCTGGGGTTTGCCATTGGCTTCTTCTCTTTCCTAGAGTGTAACTAGGAGGATAGGAAAAGCCAATTCTAGTGCTTGTCCTCACACACACAGGTGGTCCATGGGGGCAGAGAACACTGGCTAGTATGGTTAGAGACTCCCTGGAGGGCTGGGAAGACCTGATATCACAGAATATCCTGTACACAGAGCAGGTCCTGGAAACAAACTAAGAAAAGGCACCAAGCCAGAGCAGCAGCAATAACACTGGGAAGAAATCTGTAAGGTGAAAATGGGCCAGAGGAAAGAAGCCTATGGAAGGGGTACCCAGAGGCTGGCATATGTCCTAAGTCCTGCTGTGTCAGAGCCCAATGTCTCCTCAATTCAGTGAAAGGCTCTTGCTCATAAAGGGGAACCTGCGTCTTCCTAGAGAGGGGAACAGGCAGAAGACTCTGGATTTCCCAGTGAAAGCTGAGTAAAGTTGCAGCTTAGATTGGGATGTGTACCCTGTTACATCCCAGGGCTGACAGTTCTGCACCAGCCAGCTTTATTTAACTGATGGCAGCTGTCCTTGCGGGAAGTGGTTCATGTACCCAAATCCTGGGCAGTCTCACCCAATGAGATGGGTATTTGTATACCCTTCTTTATTACAAACCAGCTTTGCTGTTTTTTACTATTTACATGGGTTTCTTTTGATGTGCTAGCAATTCCAAATAAGGGCAAGAACTCTCAACTCAAGAAACCAGTGGCCATGGGTTGGAAACAACAGATTGCCAGGAACCACTAGACAGGATCAAATCTACAGACAATTTAGGGCAGGTAGTCAAGACAAGGAGGAATACCTTAGGCCAGTGGTTCTCAATATGTGGGTTGCAACCCCTTTGGTATAGAACAACCCTATGAAAGCAGAGGTAGCCTAAGACCATCGGAAAACACAGATATTTACATTATGATTCGTAACAGTAGCAAAACTACAGTTATGAAGTAGCTACAAAAATAATTTATGATTGGAGTCACTACAAGATGAGAAACTATATTAAAGGATCGCTGCACCATTAGGAATGTTGAGAACCACTGCCTTAGGCCTTTGCTGCCCTAGAGGAAGGGAATTTGGGACTCTAGAGTCTGTCCCCCGACACCCCAACACACTTTTAAGTGAAAGGTAATCAAAGAGGTTCTTTTTTAGCTCTTATGGGAAACCTTCTGACTTCTTACTATAATAAAAACAAAACAGAAATACAGGCAGGGACTATCATTTTGGGCAGGAGCTCTCAGGAACATTCTTTCTGGTTTCTAAAATCCTCTTGGGCTCCCAAGATAACCCTTACCCAGAAATCCATGCAAAATCATCAACTGACTGTGTGTGTGCCTGGAGGTCTGTGAGGACTGACAGTGTCCATGCTGGAGTTCCTATCAGAAGTCCTTACCTTTCAGGTGATTACCACACATTTTTGTTGTTGTTGTTTTGTTTCGTTTCGTTTTGTTTTTCGAGACAGGGTTTCTCTGTGTAGTTTTGGTGCCGGTCCTGGATCTCACTCTGCAGACCAGGCTGCCCTCGAACTCACAGAGATCCGCCTGGCTCTGCCTCCTGAATGCTGGGATTAGAGTCCTGTGCCACTGCTGCCCAGCAAGTGGTTTTTTGTTTTGTTTTGTTTGTTTGTTTTTGTTTTTTAGACAGATGATGGTAGAAATAAATTTGCTACGAAAATTAGATTCCAGTGGGTCCCTTGAGAAATGTGTTGTAACTGGCCAGTATCAAAACATCAGCCCCTTCTCCTGAACACATAAGAGAATAATTCAATATTCACTCAAAATGCAGGAGGGGAGACAGGAGAGATAGTTCAGTGGTATATAGATAGTTCCTTCTAAAGGACCAGAGTTTGGTTCCCAGCACCCATATCAAGGTGGTTCACAACTGCTTGTAATCCCAGTTCTAGGAGAACCATTGCCCCTTCTGGAATCAGCAGGCACTGATACAGACAAACCCATAAATACATGTAAATTAAAAAAAAAAAAACTTTTTTAAAAGCACAGAAGAGGCAACAGAGCTTTTCAAAATCCTTTGCACTATGAGAAGAACATGAAACCCTGCTCACTGTGAGAAGCATCTTGGTATGGGGCTCTATTGAGTTCAGGTCATTGTGGTGTTAAGATGAGAGGGGAGGAAGGTGAAAGTTAGAAGAGGTTCAGAACAGGGTCGGGCAGACCATGTGGCAATGTGATACCCATGGACAGTGACTCTTCCCACATCTCACTGGGATTGATTCAAGATAGCCACCAGGATCCACTGAGTATCCCTGGGTGCTAGGTGATGGGGTGGTGGTCATAGTCTCTCCTTAGAGGAGGAATTTGGAGAATATCATTTTATAAGCTTGGCTTCTCTAATCTTTATGGTTAGAGATACCATAGGAGAGTGGTTTATCTCACTTGGGTTCCTAGGAGCCCTGGGCTATTGCTGGAGGGGTGCAAGGGCCCAGCCAGACTCTGGAAGCACTGCTCACCTATAGACAGTATTCTCACGATGTAAGTCTTCCAGGCCACAGAGGATCTCAGCTGCATAAAACAAGGCTCGTTCTTCCTCAAAGCCAGGGTTCCCCATGTTGTAGATGTGAAACTTCAGGTCACCCCCATTCATGATGGTCAGGACTAGGCACAGAGCATCTTTGGTCTCATAGGCATAGGCCAAGTTGACCTGGGAACACAAGAGTAGCACTATGGTAATGTCACAGCCACTGTCACTAATACTCCCTTCTCTTGGATCATTAAGGCTGGGAGGTAGAGGGGAGTGGAGGGACAAAGCAGCTCATACCCTGTGCCTAGTTCTCCTCTCAGTGACCCTGTCTGATTTCCCTCATAGCCAGCAAAAAACTCATGCTCAGATCTTCTGACAAGTGGCTCAAAGTAAAGGGCTGAAGGGGCCAGAACCCTGGCTTTCCAGCAAGTCTACAAGGGTGATGACAGCTTCCATACCACAAAAGTATGTGCATGCATTAGTTTGTTAAGCCAGATGTGGAAGAGGTGTTGGAAAGACGGAAGAGCGAGGTGGTTTTTTGTTTGTTTTGTTTTGTTTCTAATTGATTTTGGGGATTCTTTTGGGGGGGATGCTGTAGGGGTAAGGGGAGGATATGGAGGGACTGGCTGGGAAGTGAGAGGGGTTGAGGTGCATGATGTGAAATTCCCAAAGAATCAATTAAGAATTATGTTACAAAAAAATAGCCCAAGCTAAACCAGGCTGATGTAAGCTTTGTCCATGTCTTCCTTCAAGGTACCACTTAATTCTCTACTAAGGACATACTCCTCCCTAAGGACAAAGATGGCAGCTGGGACAGTTTAGAATAAGAGACCCAGAGACCAAAACTTCTCTTCTGGAAACTTTATCACTTCATCACTTCATAAAAGGATAGCTTTGGTGGTATTTTATTCATACTGAAATGTGATTTTAATTGTATGTTAATAAATAAAGTTGCCCGGAGGTCAGAGCTAATAGCAAGCCATAGCAGAGCTGGGCATTCGTGGCGCACGCCTTTAATCCCAGCACTTGGTAGGCAGAGCTAGGTAAATCTCTGTGTGTTCAAGGATACAGCCAGCATTGGAGACACACGCTCCAATGTGTGTCTGGAGGTCTGTACAGACGGGCATTGATGAGGCAGTCACGTGGTTGGTTTACAACCAATGGGAAGGCAGAACAGAAAGTCTATATAAAGACAAACAGACAGAAAGTAGCTCCTTTTCTGAGAGGTCTCTTGGCTTAAGAGGCTAGCTGCAGCAGGCGGGTAAGGCTCTTAGCTCTGATCTCTTGGCTTTCTTCTTTGCATTGGTTCTGTGTTTCTTATTTAATAAGATGGTTGGTTACATCTACAGATAGACTCCTCTGAGGAAGGACCCAAAGTTGATGATGATATCCCTCCTTTGTCACATAGCTGCTTGGAGTTTAACTAGGGTAAGCTAGTTGAGAACAACTTTCAGACAGTGTGCACAGCCCTTACTATAGTGACTGCTATGAATCTAGCCCCTGGCTACATTCACAGAAGCATACCAGGGAATGTGTGAAAGTGGACATCACAGCATGGTTGGTAGAGGTTTACAAATGAAAAAATTATCTCAGTCTGTAGAGTTGGGCTATACAAAGCAGCGATATACAGCTTTTTTTTTTTTTTTTTCAAAAAAGGGAATAGCTAGGCTTTAGGTGTAGACAGAGGAGAAAAAAAAATCAACTTCAAGCTAAAAATCATCATAGCATAATATGTATAGAATGGTCCTGTAAGCTAAAAATAATAAAGCCTATACATGAATAAAGCATGCCTAGAATGACTACCCATAGAAGAAGGTATTTGTTTTTATTGTGCATCTTTCTATGTCATTTGCATTTTACCTCTCACATATATTAGATTTTTGTTTGTTTGTTTTGTTTTTGTTTTTTCAAGACAGAGTTTCTCTGTGTTGTTTTGGTGTCTGTCCTAGATCTCACTCTGTAGACCAGGTTGGACTCAAAATCACAGAGATCCGCCTGCTTCTGCCTCCTGAGTGCTGAGATTAAAGGTGTGCACCACCAACCCCTGTTGCTATATTAGTTTTTAAAATAACATGTGGAAGAAACATTTAGAGCTTACCAAATATCCATTCACCTCCATACTCTCCAGCCTCCTCTGCAGGAAGCTTGTCCTTGAGATGACTAGCTGTGACCAGTGGACTATGTGTGGAAGCATGGAATGCTAGTCCAGCTGAGGCAGTGAGAGATCCCTATGGAGACTCCTCAGCATTCTTTCCTGGCTCTGGATAGTGAAGAGGGTGGCTAACAGATAAGCTTTGGTTGTGTGCAGCTACTTAAAGTTAGGACTAATTTGTTACTTAGGGCAGAGTCTAGTCTAGACTGACCAGGAGGCATACAAACAAAATAGCACCTCTCTAGGAAACTCCACCATGATCGTCTCCACCACAATGAAACCAGACAAGAGCATCTGAGGAACCCAGAAATCCTTGTCTGGGCCTAGAGTAGCCTTGTTTTATTCACTGAGGAGTTTATAAGGTGGCCTTAGAGAACAGAGATCCCACAAGTGGGGACTGGCTTCATTGGAGGACTATCATTCCTAGTAAGGGAAAGAAGTCCCAGTCATCAGAAGAGTGGGCCTGTGATTGGGCCCTCAACACTCACCACAAACTGGCTGTTGACCTTCTCAAGAATCTGCTTCTCATTTAGTGCCATGGACTCTCCTTTTCTCTTTTTGATCCTCTTCTTCTCTAGGCGTTTGCAAGCATACATTTTACCTGTGGCCCGGACCTGACAGGCACAGACCTGCAGTAGAAGGCAGACACTAAGGTCACAGGATACTAAAGTGGTTTACCCAACTCCAAGGACAGGATGTCAGGTCTCTAGACCTGGAAGTGGTGGAGCCAAACCCAGCAGGTTTGGCCTGAGGTTGCTGTAGTTCAGGACATCTGGCTCTGTACCCAGTGCTGCCTGGACTCTGCCTTTATGAACTAGCTGTAAGACTCCTCCTCCCATGAGAAGGCTCCTGGCCTTGAAGATACTGAAATGGCCACAGCATAAAGTCAACTGACTGGTTAGAGGCCTCAAGTGTTACCCCAATCCCTCCATTAGGTACAACTGAGTTTTTTCCTGCCAGCTGGAAGAGTTTTGGGGGGACAGTGAAGGAAGATCTTACAATTCAAAGAAATGGGAAGAAGCATTGAGAGTTTAACACTAGTTCTGCTCTTTACTGGTTGTATGAGCTTGTCTAAGTCACCAATCTTTTCTGAACAGTTTTCCTTGGCTCTAAAATGGAAACAAGGCTGACCTCAAATATTGAGACCAGATAGTATTTACTAAATCTCTATTCCTGTAACAAGATTCACTAACAGTATCACCTGGACCCCTCATTGGCCAAGGTTGTTGTTCAGTACTCTCATGCCCTTGGGTTCCCTTCCTCAAACACAACCCAGGAGACTCATCCTTCCCTTGAAGCCCCCACTTGAGGCTGGCTGGAAAGAACCTCCACTTCACCTGCCTGCACAGGGCAGCAAAGGCTTTGTTACCCTCCTTTCTCTCTCATAAATGTGTCAGCACCCAGGCCAGATCCCTTGCCCTCCCTCTCTGCTACCAGAGGGCCAGGACAGAGCAAGAAGATCCTTCTGAAAGCACTACTGATCTAAAAGGGGTGGAAAAGTAGAGAAGTGGAGAAGAGGCCCAGACCCTTCAATGAAGATATTCACTCACCTCTCCAAAGCCCCCTTTGCCCAGCACTCGGTACTGCCGGAAAGTGTTTTTGGTTACTGGTTGCCTGAAAAATATCAAGAATCTGACATTGGTCTCCTGAAGGTAAGATTTAAGATCCATAAGAAACAAGTGAGGGTGGTTGGCAAGGAACAAGCCAAGGACATGCAATGCCTTCCTCTGAGGCTATGCTAGAGACTCAGACCTCTGGCTCTGGATACTGGGGAGCTAGGGGCTGAGCCATCCTGGCTTGCTCAGAAGAGCAGGGAAAAGTTTTGGAAGAATAAGCCTACAGTGCTTAACCAAGTTGAGTCAGAACTTCCCTCTGCAGGAATTTAGCCCAGCCAGGCAACTAAAGGCTCCCTAGCCACTACTCTTCCACTAACAACATACCTTTGCTCTCTTCCTAAACTCATAGCCTGTGGCCAGACCCAAAAGAAAACTCTGCTTCATATGGCATGCACACATGTACGTGTGTATGTATGTGTGTGTGTGTGTGTGTGTGTGTGTGTGTGTGTGTGTGTGTCAGAGGCCACAAAGGAACACACAGCTCTCTCCACACCAGTAGAGCTCAGCCTGCCAAGCAGGTGGCTATAACTTGTTGTTCTGGGTACTCATGAGTGAGTGCACCTTACTTAGAGCAAATGTTGCTGGCTATAGGCCTGGTCCAGGTACTCTGTGATTGTCAGCTCTTAACTTTTTCTTCATAGGCACTGCTCTGTTATATTTCCATCCATCCAGGACACTAGAATACCCTGAATGGCCAAAGGGGTGGTGATAAAATACCCATAATTTTCTGTCTTCAACTTCCCAGTTTAATGAACAAGACCCACTTAGCATGTCTGATCAGACAGCAGGATTTCTGATCAAAAGGCATGGATGGTATTCTCAGGAGTCAACAAATAAAGTCATCCAGCTCTTGTCAAGAACTCCAGGGTCAAGACGTTTTTAATCCCTGGCCTGGTTGGCAAGGACTAATCAATGTAACATGGAAAAACCACCTCTTGGAGCATAGGGGCTATCTCTCGCTATCTCTCTCTCTCTCTCTCTCTCTCTCTCTCTCTCTCTCTCTCTCACACACACACACACACACACACACACACACACACACACACACACACACACACAGCCATGCCCTATAAGATTCCTGATCAAGACAGGGGCTAGAGAAGACTGAACTGGGTCAAAGAACTAGATCAGTTTGAGGAGAACCCACAAGCCTCTAGCAACTCTTGAACATTAATATCCTCTAAAAAGCTTTCTTGCTGATAGACTTGGATTTGAGTGAAATTACCTTTTCACATTACAACTGCCCTTGGGACAACCCTGAAAACTTAGGGAACTCCAGGGTCCCAGGTCTCCAGGTAATGTGTGTGACACACTTTTCTCTCTGATGATCCCCATCAGATGCACAGGGCACCATGCCACAGAATCCCTCAGTACCTGGCTTCCTACTTAGTACTAGGGCAGCTCAAGTGTCCCAGAGAAGCCTGCCAAGAGCTAGCATCTGACACAGGGCCAGAAGCCTTTCCTACAGCAACCACATAAAGGCAGAAAAGGTTATGTTGGCATAACCATTTATACTATATTGAGAATAAATAATCAGTCACCATTACTGCGAGCTCCTCTGCTAGAAAAATGATTGTCCTGCAATTTCCTAAGAAATTCTTGATTAACCCTGGGAGGGAAAATTCCCTTAATATTTCAGTAACACAGTGTAAATAGGTCATGACTGAGGGGGAAAAGTTGGAGAGGTGGGGTAACATCAGTGATGGTGGGGGGAGGGAGGCATTCCTAAATGAGGATCCTATCTTACTGGCACTAAGAACTTAGTACCTTCCAAATGGTATATTCTTAACTTTGCAGTAATCAAAATGTCCATTTCATGAAGTTAGTGCAGATAAATAAAAAGAAAGCCAGTCCCACAGCAGAATGGGACTGCTGGATAGACTGAGGACCAAGGCCTTGATAGACTTTGGATTCAGATTCTGGTCTTTGCCAGGTCTTTGCTGTGTAGCCTAGAGCTAACCTACCAAACTCTCTTGGCCTTCCATCTTCAGTAAAATGGATATAATGAGAAGGCAAATGTATCCATGCCAAAGCTTCTCATAAGTTGCTTTTGTGGTAGATGTCATTATTTGTAATAAAGAACAGGGCTTCTCTGTGGATCTTCAAGCTGACAACACCTATTGCTGGATGTGTCTTGCTTGTGGGCTCTGTCATTGTTTGAATGTAACACTGTACCAAGCTTCTGTAGACAGCGACCCCTGACCTGAGTGGACACTTCCATTCCCAGCCTATCTCAGAATGCTTAAGCTAGGTATAAGCTCTGTCAATCATGAAATGAAGCTGGAATATTACCCCTAGCCCCTCAGCATTGACTGGCCTAGTCAGAAACAAGATAAGTCATGTCCCTTTCATGACATGTGCCCAAGAGAGAGCTACCTGAGAGCACTTTGAAAGACAGGCAGCAAATAGACTACAGATAGATGCTCAGTCTCACTTATAAGTAGTGAGGTGGAAAATAAAGATAACCCACTGTTCACTAGTGGGAGGAAAACATGAGAACAATATAGAATATAAGGAGCAGGGGCTCAGGCACTGGCAGGGCTGGAAACTGGAGGTGGCTATTTTGGAGGGCAATTGAACAGTCCCTCACACGTTACAATCAGGTGCCTTTTGAGAGCGTACTGCCAAAAGTACACAGAGTTTCATGTACAAAGCTATTCTTCCTTTACGGAAGGTAGCACAAAAAACCTGAGACTGGGGACTGGGGGTATAGTCAACATGTATCTAGCAGGTGCAGGGTTTGATCTTCAGAACGGGGGAGGGGGGAAGGAGAACAGTATCCAACAGAGAAAGACAGAACCAAAGAAGCATGAATAAGATGATGTGTATGTGGGCACAACCCAGTCAGTACCTGCCTTCATAAGCCCATAGCATTTCTAGAATACCCAAAAACTTAGTGGGAGAATGGTTAATTTGATTGTCGCCAGGGGTTTATGCAGGGTATCCGATCACTGTATGAATTATCAAACAGATGAACTCTGTACCCTACCTTTCACACTTGCACACTCTCATTTGAGGAGTGAATGGTACTCACCTTTCTAACCATTTCCACTGCAGAAAACGGTCAAAATACATGCTGTCCAGGTACTCATGGAAGGGGTCTCCCTTCAAGTAGTCATGGACAGACCTAGCCCAGAGTGACAAAAAGATGAACATGTTATAATTTCCACCATGAAGGAGCTAGACAGAGACTAGTGGGTTACTGCCTTCAGAACTACAAGCAAGTCAGGCCTTGCAATGGATGCTCCACATCTGGCCAGAGACTTGTTTGTTCTGCTAATGGTTACTTAAACTGGATTGACCTTGTAAGCATTCATAGTGTGCCTGCCATGGGCCAGCATTTGTTTCAGGTCCTGTAGTAAAGTAGAGAGAATGGGTGGATAATCAAATGGGGGACATAAAACAGTAAACCACAAAGATTAAGTCAACAATCCTGGAGATGAGCTACACTAAGTTAGAACTCAGGAACAACTCTCTGAAGAGACCATGAGCTAAAGTGAGACTAGATGCAGATTTGATGAGGTATAGGAGGGGCTAGGATTCAGAGATGAGAAAGGACAGAATGGGATACAGTCCCCAAGAACTCAGGTCTAGAACCAAAACCACTTTCAAGGAAGATAGGGATCTGTCCAGGTAGGCACGATTTGCCTACATAGGTGGGAGTCTGTCCAGGTAGGTAAGAGTCAGCCCAGGTAGACAGAGGTCTGCCCAAGTAGGAATGACCTACCCAGGCAGGCAGCACTCTCCCAGGGTGTGAGGGAAGACCCTGATGTGTGGAACACTTACTGAGCACAAGCAGAGAAGAGTTCCTTGCAGGGTCTCTGCAGGAGCTTCGTCTCTATCTGGGAGACCAGGTCCTGGCCAACTTGGGCGATGAAGACTGGGGACTGGAAGAAGGAAAGGATTGTTGTCAGTGAGGAAGAAGGAACAGGGTGGCTGGAGCTGCCCCATAGATGCAGGGTCAAAGACAAGCCAGATGCCAGGTGATGGTAGAAAGATGTAGATACCTGTGCCAGCATTTGGCCACCTGCCCTCTGTCTGCCCTTACTAAACACACACACACACACACACACACACACACACACACACACACAACTGGTCTAGGATGCATGGACAGTGTTTAGTTTGACAGGGAGATTACTAGAATGGATGGCAGTGAATGAACCCACATTCAGTGTGAGATTTCTAGCCATATGACTTCATGGAGGTCACCTGGCATCTCAGAGTCTCGTTCCCCAGCTTCACTCATCCCCTCTCTGCCATTCACCCTTGCCAGCTGCTCCTAGGACTTGACTCACCAGCTGGACTTCAAGTGAGATTTTAATAAATTACAGGAAAATTTTTAGAAAACTTCAAGGAGTGAATGTGAATTATGAATGGCTTGCTTTCTCTCCCAGCTACAGAGATGTAGTTATAGGGTTGGACACATGCTAAGGTCCATTAGGCAGTGATCTTCTGTTCCTTATAGTTTAAAGTGCTGAAAACCATTCCTTCTTTCCTAGACCTGCCTCTGTGTGGGTTCATCCCCCTTGGGGACTCCTTACTCAGCAGGCTGGAGAGGCCTTAGCCCTGGTGGAGGTGGCCTGTGGTATGGCTACAAAGCCATTTTCACCAAGCTCCAGCTAGAGCACATTTTCCACCATGAGCTGTTTTAGGTGGTGGCAGTTCTCTCTGCCTTCTGTGAACCCTGCCTGGTCCATTCCTGTCTGTCCTCTTCCCATTCTCTGCTCTAAGAACCTACAACTGTGTCCTGCAGAGAAGATGTTTACTCTCCTACTGGAGCCAGGGGCCTGTGCTACTTTTAACCTCTGACCTTGCCATCCTGTGGCTCCATCTCTTTCTTTAGAAGGAGAGAGGGGTGCTCCAGAGATGATGAAGGATCTTTTGAACTTTGAGAATTCATGAATTTTTAAAAGTTTCTCCCTTAGAAGTAGATAAATTTGGTTGGAGAATTCTGCAGTTTAGTCTCTTCAGAGCCAGTAACTGAAGGCAATGAAACAGGAGGACAAGCCATTAGCAGTAGGCAAATTCTGCCTCAAGAGAAAGAGAGCTGGCTGGTAGGCCACCTGGATTGGGCGGGGGCGGGGGGGGGGGGCTCTCTGCCTGGCAGATGGCTGCTCACTGTCTCCATACAAATGACGTGCCATAAGGTGACACCCTACCAGAAAAGTCCCAGTGACCCTTGATTATACAAAATGAACTAAAACCAGAACTTGATGGCCTTCAAATTTTCTTAGCCCCTGACTTTTCTTTATTAATGAATGAAATTTACTTATAGATCTAACATTGGAAAGCAATAAAAACAGTCTATAACAATGTTTTAAAAACACTAAAACCCAATCCTGGTCAATAATGAATGGAACACCTGACACACATTACTATATTTAATCTACATTGTGGCTCTATGAGATAGGGACTACTAAGTCATCCACCTTACAGAAGATGAAAGTTCAGAAAGGTTAAGTACTTTTCCCAAGATCATCCAGCCAAGAATTGGCAGAGAAGAAATTTGAACCCAGGTTGGATTACTTTTGGCTATGATCTGACTGGAAGTAATGGTCATCTGGCCCCCTCCTCTACATGCTAGTATAGGGAGCAAGACACTGTAAGGTCTGCCAGCAGCCTATAAGTTCACAGGAAGAAAAGACCAAAATGGGCTGGAGCCATCTGGAAAAGACTTTTGGGAAGATGAAGTCAGATCAAAACAGTGCCTAGCCTGAAGCCTACGTCACCTTTACCTGTAGGTGAGGGTAACCAACGAGGTTTTCTTCTCAGGGACAACAGGACTGCCATGACTCTAGTGGTAACCCATCTGTGCACATGGCATCAGGCAATTCTCATACTTGGGGCTGGCTGCAGGACAGATAGCCACAGAATAGACAGATAATAATGTCTTGGCTTAATAACTATGGGTTTAAATTTAGCTTCTGGTTCAACAAAAAGAGATTAAGTGATTCAAACCAAAACCTCTTTCTAGTGAATCCAGGGAGTAAGTTTTGTCAAGAAGGGCCAGGTTTAGACTGGAAACCTGAGCCTGCCAGGTCAGTGCACCACTCTCCTGGGGACCTTCCTGCTGTGCTCCTCACTGTCGTTTCTGCCCTGTCCATTACTCTCCCTGAGGCTTCCTCTTCTCATTCTTGGGGATCTTAGCAGCTCCCAAAGTCTGGGTTTACCAAAACATACCTCTCCAGGCAGAAAAAAAAAATTCATGTAAGAGTTTTCTTAGGCACTGTCATGCACAGAAAAACCCTCCATGCCATTCTGAAGCAGGGCAGGCCCCTGACAATGGTTAGCCTTGTCCCTTCATTTCTGTCTAGGCCTCTTTCCTCCCTTTTGTCCTTTGGATTATCACCTCATTGATATCTACTCAGTGACCCTAAGCTTCAACATGCCAACTAGGTACACAGTCACTGAAAAGCTCAAGTGTGGCAGTAGTGGCCAATCATGGTTGATGTAGGTACCACAGCCTTTGGAATGTGTGGAGCAGATAGTTGAAGTAATGGTATGATGGATGGAAGAGTTGGGGAATCCTGAAGCTGTGTAGGTAAAGCAATGGATCTGAAGTAAGTGCATGCTTGGTTGGGGATGGCTTGGAGGCTGAGTGTATGTGGAAAATTGCAACCGATCCCAGTGTCCTGGGAACAGCACTGTGCAATGTGTGACCCTCCAGAGTCCTGCCTATGTTGTAACAGAGCCTTCAGTGCTTAACTTGTAACAGAAATAAGCCTGGGAATTTGGGGGACTGAGGCAGACTGAGGAAGGCAGAAAGGGGCATGGGTTTGCCCTAGGACAAGGCCACCAGCTGGAACTTTACTCAGCACTCAAACTAGGAGCATGTGTAGATCACCCCCACACCCAAGGCCTCTGCTGATGTTTACACACTCAACGTTGGAGAGATGGACACAAACCCAAGGGCAGCTTAGTAGCCCAGTCCCAGCTCAGCCTTTGCCAATTCAGCCAACGCCATTAATCTACAGTTGGTCCACAAGGTGGCACTATTGAGCCCCTCCAGTACTGCTTCCCAATGAGAGGGAGAATGCCAGGACACACCACAGGGCCAGATTTCTGTCTTCAAGTGTGAGGAGGCCAGAGGGGCACACTTGAAACAGTTACCCTAGATCACTTTCACCAAAGTAGTATGGCCTTTACTGTAACAGTGAAAGAGAAGAATAACTGATCAATTTGGGAAGGGAACCTTGAGTGGTTTAAGGTAAGAGCTGGACCTCAAGGGAGATAGAGGATGTAGGGGATGAAGAGGGAGTGCATGGTGAAGGCCTGAGACTACATAGTAAGACCAGTCTAGAAGATGTAGACACAGAAAAAGAATAGTGGACAAGTATAAACTGCAGAGTCATGAGCCTGCAGAGGACATCCTTAAAGTGGAGCCACTGATGACCTCAATGGTGTCATCTGATCTTCTGGGCACTATCCCTAGAGACCCTGAGCAACAGAAAGAAGGAAAAGACTACATTTTTCACACCACAAAAGGCCCAAATATCTAGGACTCTCATAACCAAAGCTTTGTACCTGCATCAGAGCCTCTTGTTTCAAGAAGTTGAAGTGAAAAGGAAATCAGTTACATATGCAAGTGTTCTTAGATCTTCAGACTCCTCCACCCCTCATCTCTTCAGTGGTCATCAATAGTCCTCTGCACCCCCTCTGAGCCATCTTGGAAATACACACCCTACAAATGGGGTGAGACATTTAGAAAAAACCCTTGGAGGAGGATCCCTTGGTGCTTACTCTTCAATTCATCATGGCACAGATAAGAAAACTGAGAGAAAAGACCCCTAGTGTCCTGATGTTGCTTATGGTAGAGATAAGGGGCATCTGAATCAGCTGTGGACTTGAACCTCATAAGTTCTGGTCCAGTTCCATAGGAAAGACACAATTTTGACCTCATCAGGTCCACTCAAACCAGGTTGTCTGCATCTTACATACCTAGCCACCTTGGTCCTAGAGTCTCTCCATCTCTACCTCACCACTCTGTTTTCCAGAAGTCTCTCCCAGGAGGCCCCTCATAAATTCTTGCTAATTACTTGTCTCCTGGTTTGACATCATAGCCCTCAAAGCAGTTTTCCTATACACCACAATATCTATGATCCTTGCTGCCTTCAGGATCAAGTCATGAACTTTCTTAGAGCTGCCCCTCAAAGACCCTTCCAGACCTGCTTCCCTTTTCTGGCCTCTCTCCCAATGCCCTGGACATTTCCTGAGTGAGCTCTGGACTTCCAGCCACTGGGCCCTTGCTTGATCCCATGGACAGAACCCTTCTCACCCATCATGGTACCAATGATCCAAGAGAGGCTTCAGGACCCACAGCAAAAAAAAAAAAAAAAAAAAAAAAAAATTCCTCTTAGCAGCTAGGGCTTTCCACCTAACCCCACCTCCCAATGGTAACTGCCATGATCGTTGTCCTCATGGCAGTTGCATGATGAGTATCTCATTACTACATGCCAGGTATAGTGTGATTGTGTCTAACCCTCTCAAGGTAAGTTTTGTTATTGCCATCTCTAGTTTACAGATACAGAAACAGCTCAGAAGTTAAGTGATTTGCCTAAGGTCACACAGCTGAGGTTTAAAAGCTCCATCCCTAAATGAGGTAAAGGACACCAAGGTCCTTCCTAGGTAGCATGTAAAAATGTGACTGTGACCTTGAAGAGCAAGCCGTGCTAGGACACCCATGGATGTTGGAAAAGGAAGCATAGAATATTATGCATATTTTGATCAATGCTGCTTGCATGGTGCTGTCACATGTAGTGTGTGCATGTGCATGAACAGACATGCATGCAGACACACAATCTAATGTCCAACATATGTTTTGCTTCAACATACAGAAACATCCCCCTGAGGAGCTTAGTGCTCATTAGAAGTGGTTCTGCCAGTGGACAAAAGGTCAGCTGGGGAGACTGTCTGCTCTATCTCCAGACGCAAGTACTTAGGTCTTAATGATGTGTATATTTTCATATTTGGGCAGCTGACATTCCCCATGTAAACTATTTGCAATCTCCAGCTTTCTCAGGAAAAGTGAAGCAGCAGAGAGGTAAGATTCTGGGATAAAGGGGTACCCAGGGGTTCCCTTCTTTCTAAACAAGAGGATTGGCTTGTCCTTTGGGACACGAATGGAAACAGCTGTTTTGGGGGATCCTCATTTCTTCTTAGGGAGGGGAATAAGGAATGAACACTCCTACAGCTATACCCTGATGCCCCTAGACATGAGGGGGTTTGCATTAGCTAAGGGAAGCCTGGCTGCAGGAGTGGGGAAGGACTGAGAATCAGGCACCCAGTCAGGGTCAGAGGCAGTGGCTATGGGCATCAGGGGGGAAGGGCTGGTTTGACAGTTGTTGGTCCTAAGCAGAGAGCCCACCATGTGCTGGCCCTTCCTGTGAGTTTCCTATCCATTTGTACTACTGCTGCTTTTGGAGAGGACAATGTAAAGTGTAATTCATGGTTCCAAGGTCATGGGCATATGCTGAGACTTAAGAGAGCCGGGGAAAAACAGGTTGGTGTTTCACTCCAGTCTCCCAAAATGGAGTATTCCAAAAGTTTCATAAGAGTCTGAATATTCAAGAAATGGACTTGACACTTGATTCAGGTCTACCTAAGTTCCAAACCTGAAATCTCTCGACTCTACTTGCTGAAACAAATGGATGAGGTTCAGAATACAGAAGATATTCAACATGCTTGTTAAATAAAGGTATGCACACATATGTGCTAGGAGTCATTCAGTGATACAGTGCTTGCCTGGCACCTAGGTTCCAAGTATAACACCACATTTTTAAAAAAAAGAATCCCTCTTTGGACCCCAGAAGTATCTTCGTGGGGTCATCCAGTCTACTTCTGCTTTGATAACAAGCTGGGCCAATTTCCTTAGTCAGAACTAAATGGAAAGTCAGGGGGAATTTCAGGCAGATACTTGTGGCTGAAGGCCAGGGAGGACTGAGCAGATTTTGGGAAACATTTCTTGGGTCCAGGTGCTCTCCAGCCCAGTCCAGGTACCACCATGTCTATTATGGGTTCATCTGATGATATGAGGAGTCCTTGCCCACAGCTTTCTAATAATTTCCCCTTTCAGCAACTGGAAGATACCACCCTGTCACTGCTAGAATAGGAGACCTCGGTAGAAAGAGCAGGGAGTGGTAGGAACATATGATGGGGGCTTGTTCCAACCTGGACTCCTGGCTTAAAACTGCACATGCTGTCCAACTACAACCAGAAGACAAGGGGAAAGTTGGTGGACTGCAGCCCATGGAGAGCCATTTCCTTGCTTAGGGGCTAATTTATGGCCTGGCTGACAGAAGGAAATATGCCATTCTTTCACCTTTTTAATCAAAACCACAGGGCTGTATGTTAGAGCTGCTGCCACCTGCCCTCAAGTCCATCTGGGGCAGTTCCTCTCTGTCTTTGGTCAGGCAGGAGATACAATCTACAAACCCCAAATAAGAACAGATCAAAGGAGAGTAAAAGGTTTTGTTTTCTGGGTCACTAGGTAGAAATAAATCAGTACAACTCACAAGCAAAAGACCCCCCACACTGGGTCTAATACTGGTTGATATCCAGTAGTTCATGGCAGGAACATCCCTCTCCTCACTCAGGATCCCCAAGGTTAACCCAGCAGGTTAGCTGCAAGTCCTGAGCACCACCATGGTGTCTTAGTGGCTATCAGCCAGGCAGGGGAAGTCCAGAAAGGTAAGTTTCCTTCATCATGCCTCTGAAGATCTCTGGGAAAAACTTCATTGCTTGCCAAACAGGAGTCTCCAGTCAGGAGCAAAAGCACCTGCAGTAAAGTTTAAGCATGGAGATCTCTACTGGCTGCCCTGGGGGCTACAGAATACTCCAGATGGGGAGGGAAACTCAGTTTCAGTGGACAAGATTTCTACAAAAACACTTCCAGTAAACAGAGATGGCTCCAGGAATTTGATGATTTCTTGTTTCATTTTCAGTATTCACTTTTGTACATAATGTGCCTTTAAAAAAAAATAAAGATTTATTTATTTTGTTTTTTAAAGACGGAGTTTCTCTGTATAACCTTGGCTGTCATGGAACTTGCTCTGTAGACCAGGCTGGCCTCAAACTCACAGAGATCCACCTGCCTCTGTCTCCAAAGTGCTGGCATCACCACTGCCCAGCTAAGATTTATTTTTATTTTATGAGTATTTTACCTATAGTATGTATGTGCACTGTGTGCAGGCCTGGTACCTGTGGAGCAGGGGAGAGTTCTAGATGCCCTGGAACTGGAGTTACAGATAATAGTTGTAAGCTGCCATGTAGGTATTAGGAACCCAACCTAGGTCCTCCACAAAGGCAGTAAGTACTCTTAAACACTAAGCCATCTTTCTAGCCCCCATATGGTGCTCTTTTCCTTTCTTCCTTCCTTCTTCTCCTCTGAGGCAGGATTTTTTTCTTTAAGATTTATTTTAATGTGTATGAATATTTTGCCTGCTTGTATGTACATGCCTGGTGCCCTCATCATAAGAGTGCATCCAGATTCTCTGTAACTAGAATTAAGATGGTGTAAGCCACCATGTGGGTGCTGATAATCAAATGCTCATATTGGTTTAGTTATCTCTTTAGCTCCATGACGCAGGATCTTGCTTATAGCTCAGACTAACCTCAAACTAATGATGCTTCTACTGCCTCAGCCTCCAAAGTGCTAAGGTGTGAACCACCATTCCCAACTGCTATTCATTTTCTTAAATGAGCATATTTCCCACATTCTTTAAGCTTCAGCCCCCACAAAACCTGGACTTTCCCTTGCCTCCACTACAGAATGCTCATGCTCAATCTCACAGGCCCTTCTCCAGAGATCTGTCTAGGGCCTAGCTCATGTTTCAGCAGCCTTCAAGCCTCTAGGAAGATGTACCCAACCTACCATCTTTCTACTTCATGAAGATCTCAAAGACTCAGAGTCTGAGCTCTATAGAGTATCATGTGGTTAGGTGTTTGAGCAACTGAAAGGTAACACCCTGCTACTTTCCATCTGAAACTGGGCTACATTTTTCTCTAGTGAAGATTTTTTGTTTTGTTTGTTTTTGTTTTTTCAAGACAGGGTTTCTCTATGTAGCCTTGGCTGTTCTGGAACTCACTCTGTAGACCAGGCTGGCTTCAACAGAGATCTTCCCGCCTCTGTGATGGGATTAAAGGAATGTGCCACCATGTCTGCAACTCCAGTGAAGATTTTAATCCATGAGCAGTCGTGATTAATGAGGGGCAGCAATCTTCTAAGATGAAAGTAATTCAACCAGAACTCCCCACCACCATCAGAAATCATACCTGTGCCCAAGACCTACAGGTAGGGGTGGCACATAGGAAACACCCTGACTCTGGTTTGGAAGTAACAATATTTTATATGAGGACCACAATTCCACCACAATGCAGGCACATGGCCACCACTTTGTTAACTGACTCTCTGAGTGGTGACCTCTTGCACCTTTTGGATGGTGGCCCTAAGGACAGCTAAGGATTCTGTTAGGTCAAAAGCAAGCATAGGTAGAGGATATTGTGTGATCAGTCAGATGCTTCTCCAGCTTCTAGTGTCTGTGCTCTGGGAAGTCTTTGAAGAAAACTGAAGTCCTAGAAGAACTCATTTTCTCCTTAGGACAAAACTGATATATTTCTAGATAACTTTCAGAGGATAAGATAGCCTATAAGAACCCTAAGAGCAGGTGATGAACTGAAGGCAAGAAAGAGGCTGGAGCAAGTCCTACTGACTAGGCCACAGGGACCCAAGTTGTCCCTTTGGATCACCAAAGTAGAATCACAAAACCCTTGGGAAATAGCCATGGCTCTCAGAAAGAGAACACTCACTGGGCTCAACAGATCTAGACACACATTTTCTTGGCTTTTCAAGTGTCCTCACAGAAATCAGAATGAAAGATTCTTGAGCAATGGGAAGAGAGACAGAGAACATTTTAAACAGCATTGGAATTTAACCAGGGGCCCTGGGAACTGGACAGTTCTAATGAGAAGGAAAGGAAACCACAGTGACTCTGACCCAGACCTCGACCGTTTATGTCAGAAGCAAAAAAGGATAATTAACAAAATGCAGTGTGCCCAGACATGGAATGAGAGGCCAGCTGAGCTCTGTCAATTTGATAATACCCAGTTGTGACCTGTGAACCAAAGTGTGCAACCAGAGATGTTTACACAGGCTTTGCTCATGGGGCTTGCAGCCCGAGAGAAGTTGCTGGAGCAGAAGGGGTTCTTCCTTGTGGTTTGCATCCAGCCAACTTTGATCTGCATGAGTCAATGCCACCACATGCAGGTTCATGGCAATTGGCACTCTGGTCCCAAGGGGCTGAAGTGCAGAATGTTCCTGCAGCAGAGTCCCTTAGGCTTTGTGTGTGAGAGGTGAGGACACAGACAGCTGGCTTTCTGTCTTCTAGAATATTCACTGTCTTCCTGTTCCATAGCTTCCAGTCCAGTCTCCATCTGAAAGTGGGCTAGATTTTTTTCTAGTAAAGATTTTAATCTATGGATGTTAGAGATGAAGAAGGGACAGGAATCCCTACACCTATTAGATGTCATGTCTGTGCCCAAGGCCTATATGCTGTGGGGTGTTCTGTATGGCAAATGTGTTGCTAATTAGTCAATAAATAAAACACTGATTGGCCGTTGGCTAGGCAGGAAGTGTAGGCGGGACAAGGAGGAGAATAAAGCTGGGAAGTGGAAGGCTGAGTCAGAGAGACACTGCCAGCTGCCACGATGAGAAACAGCATGTGAAGATGCCGGTAAGCCACGAGCCACGTGGCAAGGTATAGATTAATAGAAATGGGTTAATTTAAGCTGTAAGAACAGTTAGCAAGAAGCCTGCCACGGCCATACAGTTTGTAAGCAAAATAAGTCTCTGTGTTTACTTGGTTGGGTTTGAAAGGCTGTGGGACTGGCAGGTGAGAGAGATTTGTCCTGACTGTGGGCCAGGCAGGAAAACTCTACCTACACCTATACATGGGGGTGGGAAGATGAGATATACAGGGAGTCAGCCAAGCACAAGTACTATTGGGATCAGTGCCCTACCCACCCAAGACAGCTGGGGCAAGGATGCCCAAGAAGCCTGTGACTAGTCTCTCACTGCAGATACCCAAAATGGAATTCTAGGCAGGAAACACACAGAGAAGAAAGGAGGTCAGAGGCAGAACTGACTCTATGGGCATCAAAGGGATGTCCAATTTTCTGACCTGAAAGTTCACAAGAAAGGAAAAGGGGACTAAGGGACTTGCTTCATTTTGCTGTGAGAAGCTTCAATGAAACAAGGCTGTAGACAAAGACAATTCTGTTTCCAGGGAAAATTGTTCAGGAGTCAGAGGTCTATCTGGATGAAGGACTTGTGCAGGAAGCCTTTGACAAGAGAAAATTATAATGATACACTGCAAGTGGAACACAAGTTCAATCAGCATGGACACGCTGCAGACAACAGCCCCACCCCACTCTGAGACTTGATCACTCTTAGTGCCTTGTCACTCCAGCTACACCCAGGAAACTGATTCAGGGGACAATTTTGTTGTTTGTTAAATTCTAAGAAGACTACACAATGGAGAGACCAGACTCTAGACTTAGGCAGAATAAGGCTACATCCCAGCATCATTCTAATTTGCTAGTCTTTTACTTTTACATGGCAAAACATAAACATGACACCTTAATCATTTTTAAGTGTACAGTTCAGTGGTGTTGAGTTCACTCTCTCAATCATCTTTTCCGAAATATTTTTGTCACCCTAAACAAATTGTATGCATTAAGTAGTTACCCCACACTTTTTCTACCAGACCCTGAAAAACCCGAATCTAATTTCTGTATGTTTGCCTATCCTGGGCTGGCCAGATGGTACAGCAGCTAAAGGCACCTGCTACCAAGCCTGCAAATTAAGTTCAATCCTAATCCTTGGGACCCATATGGTAAAAGTAGTTCCTACATGTATACTGTGGCGCGCGGACACGTGCGCGCGCACACACACACACACACACACACACACACACACACACACACATTTTTAAATCTGGCATCTTTCACTTAGCTCAAGGTTTTTAAACCTTCATACATGTTGTAGCATGTATCAGAACTTGGTGGAATTAAATATGCCACTGGATATATGTGCTGTATTTTGCCTATTCGTTCATATGTTGATGGACACGGTTTCTAGTCCAGTTATAAGTAATGCTGTCTGGACATTTGCAGACACATATTTGAGTCCCTGTTTACAGTTTCCCCTTCTTGATTATTACTAAACAATGTGGCCCAGGGTAAAATGGGGCCAACTGTTGTTTTTCTTTTAGCATTATAAGGAAGCTGGAGTGAGCTAAAAGCATAAAGTCCCATGTAGTGTACAGTAATTAATGCTTCTCTCTCCCACCTCCAACATGAAAACTTGCTTTTGGTAAGAGATAATATTCAACATGTAGATGTGGATGGTGCGGCCCCAGCTGCCTTCTCTAGTAAGCTCAGGCACTACATATGGCACAGCATTTAGATACTTACTGGCCCCATTAGAACAGCCTGAGAGGAATCTGGGGCCAGATGCAGGCCAGCTATGGTGGAAGGTGAAAACAAAGTCAAGCAGTGCACCTTTTGATGTTATCTATCCATGTTTCTAGCCCAGGGTCTTGCAAAGTTCTGCAAGGGTGATTCTAGTCTCCTCTTTCAAGCTCTGTGACCAGTCCTTCTCTGGGCTTCAGTTTATTCATGTAGGAAATAAACACTCTGGCTTAGCTCAGTAATTTTCAAACTAGGTTAAATGGAACCCTAACTATTCTTGCAGTCAGATCCTAGGGAGTGAGAAAGAAATGCAAAAGGGAAGCCTGGTTAACCACTGAAGATCTTCTTTGTCTGTCTGTACACTGGAAATCAGGAGGTGGAAATATTTTCATGACCCTGCTGAATAGGCCCTGAGATTCCCCTGGAGAAGTGTGACCCATACTAGGTGACCTATTTCCCTTCACTTCAGACAGCTATCATGAAGTATGAAGAAAATTTGGAATGTGAGGCTCCAGGCATGCAGTAGTTGCTCAATAAATATTAGCACCCCCCTTCTTTTGCCCCAGGGTACCTAGTTGAAACAAACATAGCTTTATGCCTTCTAACTTCCTCTCTGTTGCCCCCAAAATAGAAGAGGAAGAGGACTATGCTGCTTGAAGAACTCCAGTTGTCTGGAGTCTCATAACCCATGAAATGTCCAATCTCATCTGATGCTGGAAGCTAAATAGGACTTAGCCTGCTTGACACTTGGATAGAACATGACTTCAAAAGTCCTCAAGCTTTTTTTTTTCCCAATCCTTTTCTGCCCTCAAGTCTCCTCCCAGTACTGTGGCAAGAAGCTGAAAAGCCTAGCATATGGCTCCCCTACCCTTCCACCCCACCCTTTCACCTGGACAGACCCCTTATAAAGGCAAAGGTGGACTCTGAACTCATTACATTCATTGATAACAGGGTGAAGATCCATTCCTGTTGCTGGGAGAAAAGAAACAATAATCTCAGTGGAGGAGAAAAGCCAGGTTCAGGGCCAGTGTCTAGAGTCCAAGGTCTATAAAGGAGGATGGAGAGAGTACTTTTGTGGGAGTAATTTCCATGCCCTTTGTTGCCCTGAAGACCACAGATTGGCTAGATGGTGTGATAGCTAATCTTGAAGGTCAACTTGATTAGACTTAAGAAATCCATAGGAAAATCTACCTCTAGGTGTTTTTGTAAGTGCTTTCCAGGAACAGTTGGACCATGAGGGCTCTGACCTAAGGACTCATCAGTTGATGGACTCAGTATTTAAACAGACTACCTAGGAGATGGTGGAACTGTGGGAAGGAGGGCTTGGTTAGACAAAGTTGGATACTAGAAGTACCTTTTTGCAAGCTATAACTCTCCCTGGTGTAGCTGAAGTTTTCCTGTGTCCCACCCAGTCTGCAGCTGCTCTGACTCAAATAAACACAGAGGCTTATATTAATTAAAACTGCTCGGCTATTAGCTCAGGCCTACCACTGATTAGCTCTTACATTTAAATTCAGCCCATTTCTGTTCATCTATATGTTGCCACGTGTTCCATGGCTTTACCTGTGTGCCATTACATGCTGCTCCCTGGATGGCAGGCTGACATCTCCTGACCCAGCCTTCCTCTTCCCAGAATTCTCCTTGTCTGCTTATCTCACCTATACTTCCTGCCTGACTACTGGCCATGTAGGACCTAAAACCTGAGAAAGCTTAAAAAAAAAAAAAGATTCTAAAATGGAGCTAAAAACAGCTTCATAGTTGTCTCTCTCAGGCCAGCCACAGCCTGTGTGCTTGAGCTACTCTATGGCAGATTTGTGGCATGCAGGCTTGAGTGCAGCATGGCAGATTTCCACCATGGTACACACTGGCGTCTCCAAGCCACAATGCACTGTGTTGTGACAGATTTAGCTTTTGCTAGTGCAGAAAAAAAAAGAAAAGAAAAAGAAAGAAAGAGGTTTCTGGCCTACACGCTGCTGGATGGAAGCATAGACCCATTGCTTCCAATAGTTGGCAGTGAGCCTGGTTCCCAGAGCTGGCGGTAAACGTAGTTCTGCCATGTTGGGAAGATGAGGTGGTCAGGGCCAGCAGCCAAAGCTGCCATTTCAGTTCTAGTCATGCTGCAGTTTAAAGCAATAGATTCACAATAAGGTAGATTCAGATGGGATAAACCCTAAACAGTTTACAGTGTGTGTAAAAATGTACGTAGGCTTGGAAGAGAGGGGAAAATGAATATAGACAGTTACATAAAGAAATAGCTTTAAAAATAGTCTTTTAAAGGGACAGTAAAAGTAATATAAAAAATAAGTCACTAAAGATGGAAATCACACAGAGAACCTGGATTATATTGTCTTTAGGATTTTTAACTACAGAGAGACATTTGATTGTAAAGGCTGCTCAGTTAAACCAATATGTATATTTTAAAGGTATCTTGACTTCAAAATTTGGATCTAAGGATATGTTGCTTTGAAAAGGAGGCTCTGTTTTTGTTTCCACAGGAAGAAAGAGACTATGGATTTGTTCCAGGTTAAGATGGATCAGATTGGATCAAGCCAGACCTCCTGAACCTTAACAGATGGTACCTATCAACAAAGGTTATAGGTGGTCTTCCCAGGAATTGACCATTATCTTGAATTTTCTCAGGATCCTCATAAGAATACAACACCCTTTATCAGTAGGAAGTAGCCTAGAAAACTATGCCCACATTCCCAAAAAATGGATTATGGATATTTGTCTTTGTTTAGGTTGTTGGTTACAAACATTGTTATTGGTCATAGTCAATATCTTTCTAAAGAAAAAAGGGGGATATGATATAGAGATGATAGGATGAGAGGGTAGATTATTGAATCTACTTTTAAAGAGCAACTTGTTTAAAAATGCTTTACATTGTTATGAATATTACTTTATTGATACAAATTTAAAGTTAATTTTGTTACACTTTATATATTTCTATTCTTTTTAAGGTATTATGTTTATGTAACTTATTTAAATTATAATGGATAATCAAGAAATACAGATTAATAATTAGTCATCTATGATAATCAAATCTATAGTCATGTTAGTTAAGTTTTCTAGGTATACATAGATATATTTCAGTTAGGTAAGTAATCTTCAAAGACCTACAGAATATAACATTTAAAATGTTTTAAAAAGCCGGGCGGTGGTGGCGCACGCCTTTAATCCCAGCACTCGGGAGGCAGAGGCAGGTGGATCTCTGTGAGTTCGAGGCCAGCCTGGACTACTAAGTGAGTTCCAGGAAAGGCGCAAAGCTACACAGAGAAACCCTGTCTCGAAAAACCAAAAAAAAAAAAAAATGTTTTAAAAATTTAAGATTTTTATGGACAGTGAGACACATCTGCTCCTGGCAGCACCAATTTACTTCAGAGAAAGATGGGCATCAAAGACACTCCATATGGAGTTTATCTTCTTCTTGGCAAAAATAGCCATTTGGACAAGAAACTGTTCTTGCTTGGACTGCTTGACAAAATGCTGTATCAACTGGACATGCAGGACCAATAGGAAGGTGACCACTAAACTTTGCAAGGCAAGATGGTTCTTCAGGTTCCTGCTTCACAGAGGAGACTGCCAGATATTCTACAGGACACAGAGAGAAGTGACTAAGAGACTCTAGGCCTATGGGCTGAAGATGGATGCTCCATCATTGCAGAGGAACTTTGGATGACTGTCCAGATAGCCAGCTGTCTCTGTCATTCTAGATTTTTGGAAGTTGCTTACAATGCATTTCTTGTTTACTTAGGTAATATTATATCCTTCTGGGGTCTTTGATGTAGTTGAAGACTAGATAGTTATAATTTTCCTTGGTTATGATAAAAGATAAATTAGATATGAAACCTTAGACTCACAAATATAGGATACATAGAATATTTTCTTTAATTTTTTTTTTTTTTTTCGAGACAGGGTTTCTCCATGTAGCTTTGTGCCATTCCTGGAACTCACTTGGTAGCCCAGGCTGGCCTCGAACTCACAGAGATCCGCCTGGCTCTGCCTCCTGAGTGCTGGGATTAAAGGCGTGCACCACCACCGCCCAGCTATTTTCTTTAATTTTACAAAATACAAATAGACTAGATATTGTAACTGTAATTCCTGCTTGATAACTGTTCTACTATATGTAATTTCACTATGTTAAAGTTAAAAACCTTCCTTTTTGATTAAACAGAAAGGGGGAAATGCTGTGGGATAATGCTTTTGTACACTGGTTTAATAAAATGCTCATTGGCCAGTAGCCAGGCAGGAAGTATAGGTGGGATACGCAGACAAGAAGAATTCTTGGAAGAGGAAGGTTGGGTCAGGAGATGCCAGCCTGCCATCCAGGTAGCAGCGTGTAATGGCACACAGGTAAAGCCATGGAACATGTGACAACATATAGATGAACAGAAATGGGCTGAGTTTAAATAAAAGAGCTAATCAGTGGTAGGCCTGAGCTAATAGCCGAGCAGTTTTAATTAATATAAGCCTCTGTATGTTTATTTGAGTCAGAGTGGCTATGGACCAGGTTGGAGCTTGAGTTTTCCTGCCTGGCCCACAGTCAGGACAAATCTCTCTCACCTGCCAGTCCCACAGCAGCTAAGACCCAACCAAGTAAACACAGAGACTTATATTGGTTACAAACTGTATGGCCGTGGCAGGCTTTTTGCTAACTGTTCTTACAGCTTAAATTAATCCATTTCTATTAATCTATACCTTGCCATGTGGCTCGTGGCTTACCGGCATCTTCACATGCTGTTTGTCATCGTGGCGGCTGGCAGTGTCTCTCTGACTTAGCCTTCCACTTCCCAGCTTTATTCTCCTCCTTGTCCCGCCTACACTTCCTGCCTAGCCAACGGCCAATCAGTGTTTTATTTATTGACTAATCAGCAACACATTTGCCATACAGAACATCCCACAGCACCAGGTGGGACACAGGAAAACTTCAGCTACACCCTGGTACCTTCCTGCTGCTTCCTGTCCACCATGATGTGAGAGGAAGAGCCACATATCCCACCACCACAATGCTCTTGCCCAAACACAATGAATCAAATTCTCTAAAACAGTGAACCAAAATAAATCCTTCCTTCATCAAGTTGTTTTTACCAGGAATTGGTCACAGAAACAGGAAAAATATCTAATACAAATGAGTTGTGGATTCTACACTACATATACCAGAAAGTTATACCACCTGGTCCAGGGATCCTTGTTCCAAGCCATACTATTTTCATTACCATCAAGCCCCATCTCATAATGCATCACTAGCTAGGGAGAAGAAAGCATTTCCAAAGATAATTAATGGTCTTAAGAGAAAACAGGGTGACAAATAATATTGAGACACTCAAGAAAAGTTTATTCTATTCAATTCTTCTTCAAGCCCCATCAAGAAAATCTCAGCAGTGTGCTAGTATGTCTGACACATACTAATCGCCATACAGTAAGAAAGGTTCATCATGTCCAGAGTTTACACTCCAGTTATCCCTATGACATATGCATATTAGTTTACCTTATAGCTCACTTATTTTCAGTTAAAACATGATTTGACTCAAAAGAAAAATGCTGATCATTGATTGTAATTGTGGTCTGCAAATATGATGAGATCTATGAAAGCTGATGGTATTGAGTCCAGGCCTGCGCTCACTCCCATTAGTTCCATACTCAGATGAGTAAACTAAGGTGCTATTATTGTTTGAATCAGAAATGTCCTCCACCATAGGTTTAATGATTTGAATGCTCATTTTGTAGCTTGTGAAGTATTTTGAAGGCTGTGGAAGCTTTAGAGGGTAGAGCCTAGAAGTAAAAAGTAGGTCAGAGGAGCCTTTGAAGGTTATACCCATGCCCTGGTGTGTGGTGGTATTGTGTTCCTCAAAATATTGTGCACCCTAATAAACTTATCTGGGGTCAGAGACAGAACAGCCACTAGATACAAAGGCTAGAAAATGGTGGCACTCATACCTTTAATCCTAGCACTCCAGAGGTAGAAATCCCTCTGGATTTCTGTGAGTTCAAGGCCACACTGTAAACGGCCAGGCATGGTGACACATGCCTTTAATCCCAGGGAGTGGTGGTAGAAAGAAGAAAGGTATATAAGGTGTGAGGACCAGAAACTAGAAGCATTTGGCTGGTTAAGCTTTCAGGCTTCTAGCAGCACAGTTCAGCTGAGACCCATTGTGGATGAGGACTCAGAGGCCTCCAGTCTGAGGAAACAAGACCAGCTGAGGATCTGGCGAGGTGAGGTAGCTGTGGCTTGTTCTGGTTCTCTGATCTTCCAGTTCACCCCAATACCTGACTTGGGTTTGATTTTATTAATTAGACTCTCTAAGATTCATGCTACACTGGTGCCAGCCTGCACTTCCTGTTTCTTGGTCTTCCACCACATAAAGAATTTCCTAGTTAACATTAGCTGTCCTAATTAACATTAGCTGTCAACTTGACACATCTTAGAAATACCTGGAAAAAAAAAGTCTCAATCAATTGTCTTTATTAGGTTGGTCCACAACCATATCTGTGAAGGACTGTCTTGACTGTTAATTGATTTAGGAGGACCTGCCCACTTATGAGTGGTACTACTACTCTCTGAGCAAGTGATCCTGGGTTGTATAAGAAAGCTACCTGAGCATGAGCCTAAGTAAACAAAAGGGAAAGCCCAGCAAGCAGCTTCCTCCATGGTTTCTGCTTCAGAGTTCTGCTTGAGTTCCTATCCCAACTTCCCTCACTGATGGACTGTGACCTCAAAGTGTAAGCCAAACAACAACAACAAAAACCTTTCCTTTCCTAAGTTGCTTTTGGTCATAGTGTTCTATCACAGAAACAGAAAAGAAATTAGAGAACACCTCAAGGTTCTGCCATCATAGATGGAGCTGCTCTGCCATGCCTTCCCTACTGTGATGGACTTTGAAACCCCCTAAAACCATGAGCCAAAGTAAATCTTTCTCTCTGAAGTTGTTTCTCCCAGGCATTTGATCACAGTGATGTTAAAGTTACTAATACAGGCTCCAAGGATGCTTGCAGGACTGGAAGTTAGCAGGAGTAGTCTTCTGTGTGGTTCTGACAACAAGGAGTGAAGCCAGCTAGCTGATTACCCTGAGGCCAGAGCTGAGAGCCAGCCTGATGAGCCTTGCTCACCATCCTGGTGCTGATATCTGAGGCAGAAAACCCTAACCCTAACCCTGCCACAGAGAGGGTGCAATGAGTAAGATAAGGGTTGAAAAATTAAGAAAGCAAACTAGGAATCACTTCTTTTCATACAACCCCTTTTCTTTTTCAAGGGTGGTTGTTTTTCCAGAGAGCCAAACAGACATTAGGGATGAATTTATTTTGTGCAGCAGAAGGCTGATAGGTTGCTTCCCCCATAACAGGAACAAACGTCCCTGTTTTACTCTGTCATTGTTTATAGAGACAAAGAGGCAACCCTATGTCTGCAGAGGGCTCTGAGAACAACATCCTGCCTGAGGACCTTTGGCCAAAAATAAACTCCAAATACTGCCTGGGCTGGGCATTCCCAGCATCCCACAGAGGAATACTACAATGGCTAATGTCAAGTCTGCCCATCCCACTTGTCTACCCTTCCTGTCTAGGAAGCACCCCATGCAGGCCTTGCTTGGGTTCCTGCTCTGACTTCCCCCAGTGATAGACTGTGATCTGGAAGTGTAAACCAAACAGACCCTTTCCTCTTCTAAGTTGCTTCTGGTCAGTGATTGTGTGTATGTCTGTTGGGAGGTTGGGGCAGGGGGAATCTATGCATCAGCATTGAGCTTCATATAGATCCACTTATACTTTCTAGCAGAATTACAACTAAGGTAGGAACCACCTGCCAGGCCTTAGTCATTAAGACTTCAATAATGGAGAATCACGAGCCCAACTAAAATGAGCCACAGCAAAATGTCCTACAGACAGCACTGCTGAGGCGAGTCACTTGGTGCTCCACTCTGAACTCACTCATCTTCCCAAATCTTGGCTGCCTGGCCTGTAAAGCAGATGCACGAATGTCCTCTTAGAGTGTTACTGAGAAGATCCACACATCTGTAAGAAATCAGTGCAGTGCAGTGTTGTACTCTGAAGGATCTAAAGGCTATAGAAGTCTGTCACAGAAAACAGCAGGAGGATGTTGGTGTGGAATGGTTGTGAAGGGTCAGGCTTGATCCTGACCTTTTTCTGACAGACATCAAGGTTTTGGTTCTCCAGAGGAAGAGTGGCTCATGACACAGCATGTACACCTAGATTTGTTCTTTTTGTCCCGATATACACCCTGTTCCCAGAGGAACACAGGACTTCTTAGAAAAACAGGTAAGACAAGGCAAGCACAAATCATTGGAAAATAATAACAGAAATGAAGTATGAATTTCATCAAAAAATTGTAAATATCTCAAATAATAACATCAAGAAAGTAAAAAGATAGGGTCCACAATGGAGAAAATAGTTGCAAATCATATATTTGAGAAGAGACTTGTATCTAGAACATACAAAGAATTCTTGTAAGTCAACAGCAAAAAGACAAATAACTAACTTTAAAAATGGGCAGAGGATTTGAATAGACCTTTTTCAAAGAATACACAGATGGCCAATAAGCACAGGAAAAATTGAAACATTATCAGTGACCAGGGAAATCAAAATCAAAATTGTACCAGGAAACCATCTCATACCCACTAAGGTTGATAAAATTAAAGACAGAAAACTGAGGGCTGAGGAAATGGCTCAGTGGGTAAAGTACTTACTGCATAAGTGTTAGGACCTACATTCAGATACCCAGGACCCATATAAAATGTGGATGTGATGGTGCACCTATAATTCCAACACTGAGGAAGCAGAGACGGGCAGATCTCAGGACCTGTTGGCCAGCAAGTAGTTTGGCCAGCCAAAATAGTGAACTCTAGGTTTAATGAGAGACTGTCTCTAAAAATAAGGTAGAAAGAGGAAGACACCTAAAATCAATCTCTGTATTCCACACATGCATAAACATGTGAATGCACCCAAATAAACATTCTTGATAGTTCTCTCTGCTCGTTTGTTCATTCTCTCCTCTCCTTCTTTCCTTCTTTCCTTCTTTGCTTCTTTCCTTCTCTCTCTCTCTCTCTCTCTCTCTCTCTCTCTCTCTCTCTCTCTCTCTCTCTCTCTCTCATACCCACACACACAACACAGAGTGAGGAGGAGAGAGAAAAGGGAGAGAGAGAATAATATTGATGAAGATATAGATAAATCAGAACTTTCAGGTGATGGTTACATGATCTCATGTAATTTATTTTCATTTTATATGAGTGAGTGTTTTCCTGCAAGTATGCGTGTGCACCACTTGTGTGTCTGGTGCTCAGAGAGGCCCATGAAATGTTCTCCTTTCCCTTCTTTTTCACCTCCCCCTTTCAGATTTGGCAACATGGCCTCCTAGAAGCTCCCCTGGTTCATTGGCTGGGCTGTCAGCTTTTTGGGACTCACTTTCCATCTTGAAGAAGGGCCTATGCTGAGGATGATTTAGTTTGGGGACACTGGCTCTGGGGCTTCATTGAAGCCATCAGTCTCTAGCTCAGGCCCTCACCCAGACCTTTGCTTCCCCTGTACCTGGGCCTCTGAATCATTGAGAAGTGAAGCAAGCTTTTGAGAAAGCTCCTCCAGGAAAGGCTGAGAAGGCAGTCCAAAATTTATTGTAGGAAAACACTCAACCCAGGGGATGGTCTCCCCCAGGTCCCTGGACAGCAGCAGATGGTGTGGTTTAAATTTCAGAAATTGAGGAGCACTTAAGGAAAAAAATGTTGGCAGGCATCAAGGCACTTACAAAACCATCTAAGCTGATGAGGGAATCCAGGCCTTCTGCCTCTAGAAGATGAGGCAACATGAACAGAGATAAGGAACCCGAAGACTCAGTAAGGGTCTTCTGACAGAGGCTTCTGGCCTAGGGAAAGAGAAAGGGGAGCAGGCCCAGTGCTTTCTGATACCCTACACTGAGACAGACCACAGGGCCTACTCCCTTTGGGGCAAAGGAAACTCTCTACCCTCACTAGATAATCAGAGGTAGGGGTACTGAATGGGAGGAATGGTAAATGGTGCTCCTTGGGAAAGACCCAGAATTCCTCAATCACAAAGATTAAGATCAAGTCCTGGCCTTGCCACTTTCTAGCTGTGTGACCTGGAAAGTGACAGCTGGCAAGCCTTCCCTTCTTCAGCTGTAGGATGGAGTATCTACAGTAATATAATAAAAGGACTCTGAGCTAGTGCTTGACACAGCAAGTACACAGTACTTGTCAGCTGCCATTGTTTTGGGTAGACATATGTAGGTGGCAGCCTCATTGGTGGTACACATGAAGAGGAGGACCAGGCTTTGTAAACGTGGATAGGACAATGTCTTGATAGAGGGTGGTAAAGACTTCATGGGCTGGCAGCATGAGTTCTGAGGTCTACAGGCCCTGCCTGCCTATATGTGTACAACCTGGAAGCCTGGCATACTAGGAGCTCAGCCAGGGAGCTGTTGTCACCATCATTCCCCAGGATACTTCCTCCTCTTAGGAGCACTGCCTCTAGACTTGAGACATCTATTCACACTCAGAGTGTTTGCTGTGTTTTACATGGTGGCTACACCAGAAATGCAGCCACCTTTGGCTGCTTCATATGCCATGACTGTGGTCAAGAGGATGAGCCATTTGCATGCTGACATTAATAGCTATTCAATGGCTCACAGATGGAGGGTGTAGCCATATTGTCAGGTCATACACTGGCCAGAGCAAGCTGGGCAGTTTTTGCTTTGAGAGGCATTTTATCAGCATTAATTCTGCTGGTCCTATAAAGGATTAGTGATGCCTGAAGGGCCCATAAACAGAAGTGTGACTAGGATAGAAGCAGAGGGGAGGAGGAACCAGTGTAGAAGCAAGAACGAGATTTATAATATGTCAGAGGTGGCCACTCAGTAGACATTTGGAGAAGCAGAATTATACGGGTTACACAGTTTGGCATGGAAAGGATATGGCCATGCCAATTATAGTCACTGATGAACACACCTGCTTGAGAATAGGTACTAAGTATTGAGAGAGAATGGTGGTTAGGACTTTGTCCTGCAAAGACCTGTGGTGACTTGGTCTATCATTAACCTGGGACATCCATTGAGGAACTGTGTCCAATGACTAGGGGACTGAACAAGATGATCAATGGTTCCAAGGGGTAAGAAACTATCCAAAATATAGCTCTTATCTCTAGAGTTGATGGCCTGCACCAATAGGGAAGCTACTTTTCAATAAGAAAAACTAAAATTGGTTATGGTTGCTCATGTCTATAATCCTACCAAGTAGGATACTGAGGCAGGAGGATTAAATATTTGAGGGCTGGTGAGACAGTTCAGTGTGTAAAATCACTTGCCACCAAGCCTGATGACCTGAGTTTGAGCTCCAGGTCCCACATGGTGGAAAGAGAATTGACTCATGAAATTCTCTCTAACCGTTGTGCATGTTATGGCATATATACATGCGCGCGCGCACACACACACACACACACACACACACACACACACACACACACACACACACACACACAATGCAAATTTAAAAAATGTTTGAAGTTAGACTGCACACTGAGTTCTTAGCCAGGTTGGAATAGTGAGATTTTTGTCTCAAAAAAAAAAAAAAAAAAGGTGGTAGAGAGAGGAGGTGGATGTTTCTAGGGTTCACTCAGCTAAACCAGGTAGAACAGCTATGACCAGACCATTAAATGGGTCAAGTCATTGTTACAAACCACCACCAACTCACCAAATGAGTTTCATTTAGGTTGGGTCTTTCTCCTTCCTCCAGCAACCATTAACTGGCTATAGATACTTAGGGAGGAGTTGGTAAGGCCTCATGAGCCCTTCCTCCTCTGTGACAGGCTCAATCTTATCATAGATCTTGTGTAGGTAACTACAGTGACTGTGAGGTAATGACTCCAACTGCCAGGCAGTAATGATGCATATCTTTAATCCCAGCATTGGGAGGCAGAGGCAGACAGATCATGTGATTTTGGGGCCAGCCTGGTCTACATAGAGTTCAGGGCAGCCAAGGCTATACAGAGAAACACTGTCTCAAAAAACAAAACAAAACAAAAAAAGAGTCTAAAAACTATGTTAACTATGTCATGCCCAAAAGACAGTGCTCCATAACACTCCAACCCTTCCCTTGGATATTACATTCTTTCCACTCCTTCTTCCATGATGTACCCTGAACCTTGAAGAGAACAAAATAGATGAGGGCTCCTTAACAGTCATTTATTCTAGAAAGAACGTTTTTCTATAATGTATCAAAAGGCAGCAGATACTAGAAAATCAAGGTTGCCTGGCCTGTGGGGGCTGTGTCATTACAGTTTCTTCAACTGGATAGATGTTAAGGTCAGCGTAGACTCCTGTTCTTCAGTATTCTCGAGAACACACTTCAGAATTCCCCACTTTCACTCAAGGATTCCCCTCATTGCCCAGTTCCAAACTGCTTGATGGACCTCTCCCTCCTGGTCATTCCTGGCCCTGACCCTCCCCATCGTTTTACTGGAACTACCTTCTGCTGAGACCTTTCTTCTGTGCACTTCCAACCCCAATTTTAATGAGACTCACCTTCCTGTCTAAATCTGTGGGCAGTGGGTAATAAGAGGATCCTTAGAAGGTACCAGGTTTCCTACCCATATGCCAGGTCTATCCTGAAGCACCCACGTCTGACTCTCTGAGGCTGCAACATAGTCTGGGTAAAGATGGAAACTGGCACTCTGGGAACCACTGGCAGCCACCATTCATGTATGTCAGGGCTGCCCACATTCCTAGACAGGGCTTCCCATTCTTCCCAATGAGAAGTTTGGGAGGACTCTTACCTTTGGAGTGAGGTACTTGGTCATTATTTCCTTCCCCTTCTCTCCAAGTTTTTCATCTGGAGTAACTTCATAGTCTGCCTAAAACAGAAGGAAAAAAAAAGAATAACAGTTTTGCTACTGAAGTTGGAATGATTATGGAGCCTTGGAACCTCTTGGTCGGGAACCATCTGACCAATCCCCTCCTCCTGTAGAACAGGTAACTGTGGCACAGAGAGAGGAAGACTTGGCCAGGGAGCTCAAAGTCCAATCAATTTTACCCTCCATAGGAAATGATCCGGCCAACCATGAACTGAAACCATGAGCCCAATAGATTTCTGCTACAAATTTGATTTTTCTAATAGAAAATAGAAATCTGACAAAAAAGAAACATGGGGACTTTTCTAGAGGGTCTTATCAGAACATTGAAAGAACCAGCTAATATGACAAGGGAACAAAAACTGTTATTTATTTATTTTTAAGGGAAAATAGGTTTACAACTTTAAATGATATAGTATAGCAGTTCTCAATCTGTGGGCCACAATCCCTTTGGGGGTCCCATATCAGAAATTTACATTATGTTTTTTTTTCCAGTTTTTTGAAACAGGGTGTCACTGTGTAGCCCTGGCTCTCCTGGAATTCACTCTGTAGACCAGGCTGGCCTGAACTCACAGAGATCTGCCTGCCTCTGCCTCCCAACAGCTGGGATTAAAGGTGTGTGCCACCACCACTGGGCCACATTCTAACAGTAGCAAAATAGTGGTGAAGTAACAACGAATGATTTTATGGTTGGGGGGTCACCACACAGGGAATTGTATTAAAGGGTCTCAGCATTAGAAAGATTGAGAACCATTAATATAGTCCATCATAGTGAGGAGGCCATGGTAGAGTTCATGGTGGCAGGAATGGGGACCCAGGTTAGTCACATTTTGTTAGACCAGGAAGCAGAACTCAGGCTGAAAGTAGAATTGGGCTATAATATGCAAGACTTTCCACTAGAGCACCATGTCAGCCACAGGACCCCTTTGTCCCAAAGGTTCTATAGCCTCCACAAACAGAATCACCAACAGAGCTCCAACAGACTTGGCCAGTACCACTCCCTACAGTCCTGTCAACTACAACACATGTGAATTCTCTGCAGGGACAGTGTGGCTTGTCAGAAATTTCCTGGCCTCATTGGCTTTTTCCTGGAACCTTGGTACAAGCCTCCATGACACTAACTCTTGCATTCAGGATTCCTGCAAAGTTAGCACTATGTAGATGGTGCTGTCAGGTTCTGCTGCTAGCTCAAGATGTATCCAGGACCCCTTTTTATTACAGGTGCATTGGGTCTCTGAATGTCTGCTCAAATACTCTGGGAAAGCATAATAAGCTGCCTTGGAATCTTTATAGTTTCAGGCATCCCCACCCCACATACACACACAAACACCCCACACACTTTACTTTCAACTCAATTTCCATTTTTATATCCTGGAGCCTTCTATGAGTGAGGTCTCATCTTCAAGACCCCTTTCCTATTGTTCCTGTGCTCCATGATGCTAATCTCTCTAACAATTACAGCTACTTTTATCCTTGGCTTTTTCTGTGCCTGCCCCATCTACAACTTTAAGTACACTCACATTCTTTTCTTCACCAAATTCAACATTGTTCTACTTTTTGCTCAGATTTTTTCTATAAATCAAACTAAAAGAAGAGAGCAAAAACCAGGTCACAGTCTGACTATACTGTTAATGAAATTTCTTCCCCATAGAATTTGTTTCTCTCTGATACCTTGTGGGCCTAGCCTTTACTACATTTGTACCAGCATTTGGATCTTCTGAACTCTCACCAGAATGGCCCATTAAGTTCTACTTACTATATTCTAGCCTGCAGCTCCAAACTCTTCTACATGTCTTTTGCCAACCAATTCTGAAGGCCTACAAACCACATGGTTAGGTCTATCACAGTAATAATCCCCTTTCTCAGCACTAACTTTTTTGTTTTAATTACTTTCTGTGTTGCTATAACAAAATTCAAAAGCAAATTAAGAAAGGAAGAATTTATTCTAGCTTGAAGTTTTAAAGAATATATTGATTCATGGTTGGGAAGGCAGTAGTAGCATGAACCTGAATCCATCACATTTTGACAGATCAGGAACCAGGGAGTCAGAAGGTACCATTCTACACTATTTAGTAGTGAAAAGCCACTTGCCCAGAGTCGTGAAGCCAGAGGTGGCATGGTTGGGGCTCTGAACTCCATACTCAGAACTCTTTCTTGGAACCATTAAGAAACTTAGGACTCCAGGTCACTGGTAAATTCAGGAAATTCCAAGCTCTAAAGAAATCAGAAAATCAAAGTTTACATGTTCCCTGAGCCAAGAAGGGCTCCTTCACTCATCCAATGCACTTGCTAAATGGATAAAAGGCCTCATGTGTAACAAGAAGCTTGAGTGAGTTTGCCTTTCTCATTTAGTCAAAGCAACTAATTGCAGATGGTGTATAACCACTTCAAAACCTACCACCTGAGAATTTGTCAGCCTCAACACTAAAGAACAGACCAAAAAGGCACGGGAAATGACCAGTGTGGACAGGTCTGCAAGCATTCAGTGGTACAGTAGATACTAGGCCCTTCTTGCCAAATTGAAGGCAACTCACAGCTCAGGATCTAAGTTCTAGTCTCCTTATTCCTGCCAAAAGACCCTCCTGGGAATAAAAAAATAAAAATAAAAAAAATAAAGTCAAGAAGCATGTGGAAGGTCCACAGAGGGAGCAGTACATTTTTATCCAAAGCAAGCAAGTTCCTTTGCCTTCTAATAAAAGAGCCAAGATCCACAACTCTGCAATGTATAAACATGAAACCTATGACCATTTGGGCTATAGTGTAGTTGCTCTAGAAGATATTCAACCACTTATTTTATAAGAACTGAGGCTCAGAGAGGCAAAGAACTTGCCCAAGTCCACATAGCCAGTAGTAACAGAGTAAGGACTGATCCACTAGGACCTGATTCCCACTATGCCACCAGGTCACAGCACATCTCTCCTACAGCCAATTCCTTATCACCAGCAAAAGGAGGCTTAGACTACTGCAACTTTCATGGTGTCTTGATCTGACTAATGAATTTCTGAGATGCTTTAAGGAGAGGAGGTAGCTATTTCTTCTTGATTCTTCCTGTTACCTTCTTCCCCTATATTCCCAACAATCCCCCCTAAAATTCAGATGGTACACATATATACACACCCATGTACACACACACACACACACACACACACACACACACACACACACACACACACACACACACAGAGCGAGAGAGAGAGAGAGAGAGAGAGAGAGAGAGAGAGAGAGAGAGAGAGAGAGAGAGAGAGAGATTCTACATGGAGCATTGATGACAAACTTGCCAAACATGGCAGGAATGACTGTTCCCAATATACAGAGGAAAACACTGAGTTTCCAAGCTTCAAATATAGCAGAACTGGTAGCAAAAGAGCTTCAACACCAAGGCCAACCCCCCTTTTCCAGGAGGAGCAAAGAAGCACCCAGTATCCTGTGTTCCTGGAAGCCTCACCCTGTGGTCTGGCACATCAATATAGCCAGACTGCTTTATAGGTCCAGGTCCCTGGGCAAATGGCTGACCATTTGTGGTAACTAAATCCCACTCTGAACACTGAATTTGCAACTGTCCCAAAATACATCTATAAAGGCAGTTCTATTTAACCAGACGGAGGTCTGGGGCTCACTGATCAGGCTCAGTGACCAGCTGAAAATATTATTGCTCTGGGTTCTAAAAGCCATGTTAAAAAAGAAAATAACATCACATTCAGGTCAGCTTTCTCCCAGCAGAGGCCAGATGGGAGCAAAGCTCCACTGGAAGGCAGCTGGGAGCACTTGGGGACAGGCCTTCCCACTACTGGATCAAAAGGCCTTTTTTGACAAGACTATGTCAGGCCACTACCACTTGAGAAGCATTAGTTTTGGGAGGCAGAAAACCAACAGAAAGATGCCAGCTGGTTTTTCCACACTGATTAAGTCACCTAGAGTGACAGGTCTTGTCTCTGGAATGATCCCAATGAGGGCTGGGGCTAGTGGGGACCAGTCCTGAGAGGCCACCTAAAGAGAGAAGGAAGGTGCCATGATGGATGGGCTCAAGGCAGATCACATGACACAAGGCTGTAACCAGTCCAGAAACCATCTATTTGCCAATATTCCGGTCCAGTAGTGGGGAAAAGCTCCAATCAGTTTATACCAGCTCATATCAGAAAATGGAAGCAGCAAATAGAAGTTTGTGCCAAGAGTCTAGAAATTTCCAAAAATGGCAGGCAGATGATGACTTTACGGTAGAGAAATAGCTATGTGCTGTGTAATAAACTCTTAATTCCAGCTCTTGGCAGTTGAGGCAGGGCAATCTCTAGTTCTAAAGTCAGCCAAGTCTCCATAGGAAGACCCTGTCTCGTAATTTCTAAAAGACAAGAAAGGAAAACCTAATGCAAGGAATGTCCTTTGAACTCCATCTAAAGATGATACCTTCCCACCAGAGTGGGTAGCAGGCCATGTCCCCTACCGCAGCAGAAGAGATTTTAGCCATCTTCTTTCCTGTCCATCCGAGTCCTTCCCACTGCTCATAACTCAGTGCCCTTGGAGGCTATTTCTTTTTTCAATCACTCCAGGTGCAAACAAGGCAGGCAATTATTGCACCAGCTTCTCTGTGATTTATAACAAACGAAGGGTGGCCTTGGGGAGCAGGTGCTGCCCTGACATAAGGAGCAAAATGCTCTGCTGAGTTCAGCCAACAAAGGTTAGTCATCTATCTGTGCTGCCAGAGCACCAACATCACTGGATACCCCAGCTTATAAACCTGCTATTTCATGCTCTGGGCCTGCTTAAACTGCATCATCAATCTCAGAAAACACCAAGGAAAACAGGTCCTAGCAGGGAAAGCCCCCTCCCTTAGATGATTTTTTTCAGGACCATGTTCAAAGGAGCCACTCTGGATCAAGAGCAGCATCTAAGCTGGATGTGGTGGCATATACCTTTAATTCTAACATTTGAGGTGCAGAGGTGGGTGGATTTCTGTGAATTTGAGGCCATCCTAGTCTACATATTGAACTCCAAACCAGCCAAGGCTATACAGTATACTTTGTCTTTAAGAGGAAACAACAACAACAACAACAGAGTTTATACTAGTTTCTGCTTTGCCTCAGCAGACTTAGTGTCACCTTCTCTAGCACTGGCAGAAATATGAAGTCAGACATGCCATGAAACTTTGCTATCTCCAGCTTCTGTAATTATTGGTGTGGTCAGCTATTCCAAAGCCTGTGATGCAGGCTTGTACCATGCCTGGTCAGCAGTGCTACTCCAAGAAGACCTTTCTGCAGAAACAGCAAGGTCCACCCACACTGGCCCTGGTTATTTGCATGTGCTGACTACAGAGGCTGCTCCTCCAAGCCCTTTCCACCCAGTAGAAGGGAAAGACAGTGTGAAGATGAAGTAGTTTTCTCAACTGGATTTCACCTTGGCATCTCAGTCCCCAGACCTTCTTCTGAAGACCCAGGTTTCATAGACCAGCCTCCTGTTTCAGTCCCTTCCCTCATCCTAGCATGTCAGAACATGGTGACAGCAGAAGGGAAGCCCACCAGCTGATCTTCTCACCTTGTGTGCACTTTGTAAACTTCCCTGCTACATTCACACTTCAAGTGAGTGTCCACTTCCTGGGAAGTCCCAGGTGATAGTCTGCACCATGCTGCAAGGGGTAGGCCCCAACCTGGCTTTCTTTCTGCTTACAGTTACAATGCTGAGCCACTGCATGGGGAACACCCTCAGAGGTCCAGGGTCAGATGGATCTAGCCTACTCCAAAAGCTGTATCTGCCTGTCATATGTTCCTCATTGAACAGCCCAACCAAGTCACTGTGTCATCTTGACACAGCTTATGAGATGGGATCTGTGAGAGAAGGGAAGAACAGACCCCTACCTATGCAAGACTAAAACTACCAGGAATGACCTTTGGACCTTAGCCTGTGAGTAATGTCTGGGTTAAAGCAGGTACTGAATAGAAGAGAGGAGGAAAGAGCCACTGGATCTCCCAAGAGGGAGGTGAGAAGTCCCAGTATCACAGAGTCTCACAGCAGAGGAGCTCTAGTATACCACCTCTTGTCTGTCCCACATTGCTCTTCTGAGCTCAGACCCAGATGGCTCTCCATCCTCTCCCCCAATGACTGCTTTTCCTCTACCCCCAGCCCCAGAATGAGTTCCCCACAACCAAGCTCATCAGACCACCACACAAAAGCCTGTCTTTGTCACTCTTAGTTCTGAATGAAAGTAACCTCAGACTAAATGAATTCAGGCAAAACTTTGCTTTCTTGGCTCCTGGGACCAAGAGACACACACGCAAGTTAGAGGACAACTTTTGTGAATTGATTCTCTTCATCCATGGTGGCAACTGAGGATGAAACTCAGGTCATCAGTCTTGGTAGAAAGCATTTTTACCCTATGATCCATCTCACTAGCCCCCTACTTTAAACTTTCTCTATGAAAGAAGAACTTTCCCTCAATCCACTGACTCCAGAGAAAGGCTTCCCTCGTTTGTCTCAGCTCATAGGCTCAGCTCTCCTCTAATAATCAACTGTAGTCTAGGCTGGCATCATTTGGAACAGTCATATAATTAGGAAATAGAAGTGGGACATCTAGGAGACTGGACAATTCTACAAGTGTCCACTAGATGACTCCATTTTAGAAGAAGACCTCTTTTCAGATAACCTTGAGCACAGGGTCTGGCTTTGCCAACTCCTGTAGGTCCTTTTGCATCTAGAGAAGTAAGACCTTCGGGCTGGGGCTATAACTTAGGTTAGGCAAAGTACTTGGTTGGCCTGCACAAAGCCCTGGGTTCAATCACCAGTACCACATAAAACCAGGCTTGGTGATGTACACCTTTAATTCCAGCACTTAGGAGCTGGAGGCAGGAGGATCAAAAGCTCAAAATCATCCTCAGCTACACAGTATTTACGAGACCAGCCTGGACTACATATATCCTGCCCTCCCCCCTCAAAAAAAGGGAAAAAATAGGACCCCCAAGGAAAATTAGAACAGAAACAGAAAGAAGAAAAGGAGCAGAGTACTTAGTGTCCTAGTGAGGTAGAATTATGTAAAATGATCACTTTACATAATTCCAAACAATCAGGCATAAAGTCACTAATTATGTGTGCTCATGTGTAATTCTAGGCGAATGAAAGGCTTGGCTTGACTTTTTAGCATTTCCTGACAAAAGGTTTCATTTGTTATTGCATCATCTTTGAAACTGCCAGCTAACAAAATGGGCTCAGCAACTCTTGACTCAGGTTCTGGAGAATTCTCTTTTCATGCTGACTCATGTACCTGCTAACAGCAGGGCAACAGCAGCATGGATGTTCTGAGATCAGGTTGCAGCTCCTACTATGATACTGTATTTCTTTCTTTCTTTTTTTTTTATTTGATGAAAGTTTATTTCTTTTGTTTGTTTTTGTTTTGTTTTGTTTTTGTTTTTTTGTTTGCTTGCTTGCTTGCTTGTTTGTTTGAGGTAGGGTTTCTCTATGTAGCCTTGGCTGTCCTAGAACTCACTGTGTAGACTAGGTTAGTCTTGAACTCACAGAGATCCACCTGCCTCTACCTCCCAAGTGCCAAGATTAAGGTGTGCACCACCATGTATGATTTAAGATTATTGGTTTTTTGGGGTTTTTTTGCATATGGGTTACTAACCAGGCAGTTGTTTCTGCTGTTTAATTTTTTTTTTTTTAATACTGAATGCCATTTATTGAAGGAAGGAGGAGGTCTTGAATACAGGCTTACAGCACAATGGGAGAACCTCGGAGGGCAGAAGTTTGCTATAGATGTTTTACAATCTTGCATCTAAGCTGTTAACGCCCATTATGCAGGATACACAGACAAGGAACTTCCCTTAAGCATTCAGGAGGGTGAAACCCGGCAGGGAATTAGCATAGGGAGGATATCAAGGTCAAGGTCAGCAAGCAAGGCAACAGTTATCCAAAATGGGGGCCAGTGCCCTACAGGTCCCCCTTTTACTAATAAATGAGCTTCTGACTTAGGTTGCGTGGGATGTCAGCAGGTCACCTCACCCATCATGGAGACGCCTGCCCAGGCCACACAGGCGCTCTGTCTTAGGTTGGTGAGCACCCCCCCCCCACAGGCATTACCCGTCTCTGAATACTCATTATCATACAGGCTCAATTGTGTGTGAGCTGCAGAGTTAACTGCTGCCAAAGATCTCAAAGTGGCGCTGGGCTTGCAATCTGTGTGTTCGACACAGAAAAGACCAACAGAAGTCCTAACCCACCCATAGCCAGTAGCATTCCCTTCCTTAACGAGCCTTACTGCAAATTGGAGTCCTTGTACGATAGTATCCCAAAGGCAAATGGAACTTGAGTTTATAAATTTATAATTTTAAAAGCCAATAGAAATGTATATAACTATTGAATTAAATTTATCATGCCCAATAGAATGAAAGATTAATTAACTGTGGTAGCTACTTTTGCTGCCAGGGTCTCCACTGTGCTAGCTGTAGTAACCAATTATGAGATGCTAATCCCAGAAACAGTAGCAGTGGTGGCCGCCTCTGCTATAACAGCAATAACAGCAGCATTACTGTATTTCTTAATCTGGAGAGCCAGCCATGGTGTGAAGATGCTCAAGCCACCCCATGGAGAAAGCTTCCAGGAGAAGAGCCAGCACCAACTTGTCAGCCATGTGAATAACTGAGAAGCAGATCCAGCCAACATCTTGGTGTGACCTTTCCAGATCTTTGAGCCAAGAACACCTTCTACACCATCCCAGAGTTCCTAACCCACAAGAATATGAGCTAATACATAGTATTACTTTTTTCTTTTCATTTTTTCCTTTTATTGAAAATAGGTTCTTTTCTCATACAATATATCCTAAATACAGTTTCCCCTCCCAGTTCCTCCCCACTTCCCCTCCCCTCAGGATCCAGTCTCTTTCTGTCTCACATTAGAAAAGAACAGGCTTCTATGAGACAACAACCAAACATGGCAAAATAAAATATGAGATAAAGAAAAAACATCACATCAAGGCTGCACAAGGCAATCTAAAAGAAGAAGAGCCTCAAGAGCAGGCACAAGAATCAGAGACCTACTCTAGTACGTTGATTCCTACTCTTAACAGCTCTCTGAACTTTATAGTTGGTGCTGCTTACTTCTTTTGACATTTTCTTATTTGCTGATATTTGATCTTTTCTTTATCCCAAAAGGTAAGCTCCCATGTGGTAAAGAATTGTGGAATATTATTTTAACTGTGTAAAGGTGTGTTACATTTGTTTCTGCTGCTTTTGTTACATTTGTTTGATTAAATAAAATTAACCTGCAGTCAAGAAGCTGAGTCAGCAACTAACTGACAGGAAGTGGTAGGGAGGAACTAAGTCTAGCATGCATTCTTTAGTGGGGGCTGAGCAGAAGGAAGGCTGTTTTTTGGAAGATGCAAGCAAGGAGAAAAGGTTAGCTATTAGCTGTTCAGCCTCTCTGAGCTAGTGGATTTCACCCAACCTTTGAATCCCGAGTTCTATAGAAGAATGGAGATTTAGCAGTGCCTAAGGAAACAGAATTCCTGGCCTGGCTGTGGCTGTTCAGCTGAACTGCTGCTGGTAGCTGTGGAGTTGGAATTGCCAATTGGGACAGTAGTTTCTTAAGGTGCAGCCACCTTAATATAATGACTGCAAAACAACCGTAAAAGAACTTGCCTTTTCCATTCACTATATAGCTCCAAACTGCAGAAGACAGTCTCACTCATAGGAGACACCCAATAAACACATGCCAAGCAAACTTGGCTCAATATCCAATCTTCCCTCACACCCCAAGAAGAGACTAGCAAACTTTGGATCTTGTCAAAATGTGTTTTTCACACAAGTGGCCAGCCAGTGGTTTAGGTCTCCAGAAAGAATGTTTAGGGAGCAACTCATCCATTTTGAAGATGCTCATGGTAAGATCTTCTTAGCCTGTGGGGATGATGTTAGCCTGAGCCACCATCCAGTCCCTAGACAGATAACCAAACCTTTCTTTGCCTTCCAGAGGTCAGACTTAAGTTACTGACTCTGCCTCTCAATGAGAGAACCGTGGAAGCCCCTTGACAGCCCAGACTTGGGTGAGTTAGCTGCACTATCTGAGGAGTAATACACATGGACTCTACCCTCAAAACTACTGCCACAGTTTGTACTTGACCTGAGAAACACAGATGATGAGACTTCAGAAGAGCACTTCTTGGACTTTGTCATAGCCTGTGAAGAAAACTTAGTTTTAATAAGCTCCACTTAGTGAAAATTTAACAGAGAGGTAAGAATGCTGAGGATGGCACTGGCTAAGACCCTAAGTTTCCAGGGTGCTAATTAACTGCAATACCAAGGATGCTGTTACTTCCCACCTCCTTCATCCAGTCAAAATGAAAGAAAAAAATAATAATTTCAGATGAGAAGTTATGCTGGCACTAGAAAATTCAGCAAAGTCCTCAAATATAAAAAGGAGTCCAGAGGCTAATTATGACGACAGGTGGCAATGAAAGGGACTTACTAAGGGGACAGGTCAGCTCTCTAAACAGGGGGCTCTGCCCAGGTGTTTTTAGAGCATTTGACCTATTAATGCAAGAGACAGACTCCCATTTCCTTTTTAATAAACAGCTCTTGGTACTGGCCCAGTAAGAAGGGAAGGACTACACAATCAGAATGAAACTGAGTATCCATTGAGTTTTATTTTTTTTCCCCTTCTGTGGACTAGATGCACCTAATAGAACACATGGTTGGAAAATTCCACCAGCTCCTCAGCTCAGCCTGACCCTGCTCTGCCTCACCAACTCTTCAGACAGGTCTCAAGGCTGTGGCCACCTCATCTTTTCCAGATGGGGAACAGCCTTGGTCCTGCACTTTCAGACTCTGGTCATCACTGCTGCTCCAGCTGCCTCTACCTGCTGGGCAAAGCAGCTCCCACAGCCCTAAGCTTTATGTCTCAGCTGTATAGTGACAACTCCTAGTTTTCTATTCCTAGCCCAAGCCTTCCTTGTGAGCTCCAGATCTGGACAACTATCTCTCTTGAAATATCTTCACATGTATGTCTATTAAACTTCTCCACTGAATGCTGAAGAGGCTCCGACTAGGAAATGAAACTCTTGATCTTCTCTCAGCATGACCTCCCTACAGCCTTAGCCTTGCTGCATTCTCTCTGTTGCTTGGAAGACGTGTGGCTAATATTGTCAATTTGACATGATTTGTGATCATGAAAGAGACAAGCATGCCCATGATGGGCAATCTGGATGAGGTTAACTGAAGTGAGAAGACTTACCCTAATATAAATGGCACCATTCATGTCCTCCAACTGTATAAAAAGAAGAAGGAGGAGGAGAGGAAGAAGGAGAAGGAGGAGAAGAAAGAAGAAGGAGGAGGAGGAGGGGAAAGAAAATGGGGCTGGAGAGATGGCTCAGAGGTTAAGAGCACTGGCTACTATTCCAGAATTCTCAGTACCCACCATATGACTGTTCACAATTGTCTGTAATTCCAGTCTCAGGGGATCCAACACCGTCTTCTGGCCTTCAAAGTACCAAGCATGCACACGGTATACAGATATTCATGCAGGCAAAACACCCATACCAAACAAACAAACAAACAAACAAACCCAAACAAACAAACAAAAACTTAAAAAGAAAGTAAGAAAGCCATTTTTTTAGGAGGAGGAGGACGAAACAGAGGCAATGGCAACCTGTTTTCATCAGTCTCTGCTTCCTGACTACAGATGCCTCAACTCCTGACACCAAGACTTCCTCACCATGATGAACCAAAATAAATCCCCTTTTCTTTAAGTTGCGTTAGTCACTTTGGGACAACAGAATAACTGAAAAACAAGGGAAACCATCCTCAACAATTCTATCTCATCTCCAGTCCATCAGGGAACTCTGGAAATTCTGCCTTCAAGACATGTGCGCGCCGCCGCCCCCCCCCCCCCCCCCAAGTCTAATCCAACTACCTGTCACTATTGTTTCCATGCTGGCCCAAACACTGTGGCTCTCACCTGGATTGCTGTAAACTGCCTCCTCTCAGATCTACCAGATTTTACCCATGCCCACCTAGATCAGATCATGCCATCCACTGCTTTGCTAAAATTCCCCATTGGTTCCCAAACTTCATGCAACATAAAAGTCAAAGTCCTTCAGAGGTATAGGGCCTTGCATGATCAGTGCTTCTCCTACTCCCTGTGCCCTAACTGCTTCCTCTCTAACCATGGACATTCTATAGGCATTCTTACAGCAGGTTCCCTTTCTGCAATGCCCTTTACCTACTAGCTTCAATTCCTTCTAGTCTTCAGTCACATGTTACCTTTGCAAGAATACCTATGCTTACCACTCTTCTTAACACCTACAACCAGGCTTCCTTTTCCTTACTCCCAACACTGTATAATCTGCTCTGGTTATTTTTTTCCACCCCACTTACCACTTCCTAGTACTTAAAAATTAGTCCTCCTGTGTTTATGGCACAGGGAACACCCTTTTCTGGCTAGAAGGTAACATCACAAGTGCAGGCATCTTAGACTATTCTACCAATTTGTCCCAAATGTCTAGAACTCTACCTAGCAAAGAGTATTTTTGTTACATGAATGAAAGGCTAAAGACTAGTGAGGAGCTTGGTACTAGGGCTTCTCATCCTGGCTCAAGTGAAAGCTTTGCTATGGGTCACAGTATTCTGGGTCCCTGGAGAAAGGCAACTGAGGCCAAAGTGAGGACTCTCTGAGACACAGTCCAGGTGGCTGTGGTAGGTGGGTACACACAGAGGGTCCTGGTGCATTCTTGACCAGTGGTCCTTAGGCTTGATGGCCATAACCAAAGATCCTGGAAAAGAGGAGTCCCTCATACAGAGAGGTTAACATCTGCCCACAGTTTCATGAGAGCTAGGGACAGAGCCTGCACCATCCTGGTAGTCCATCTCTGGATTCAATAACTTCTATCAATAACCATCTGCCAGCACAGTGTAATGATGATATAAGTGTACATAGGAAGCAAGGACTCAGAGAAGAGAGAAGGTGAGATGGGGAAGGCTCTGTGAACAGGACTAGGAGAATAAGCAGACACCTGTAAGGGAAATGAGATCATGGAGTGGCATCTCAGTAAGAGAGGGTTCACACAGCCAGGGCCAGAGAACTTAACTTAGCCTAGCATGTTAGAGCTCCAACAAGCAAATGGTTGGACAGAACCAGAAGTTGAAAAAAACGTCTGGTGAAGACTGGGAATTAAAGAGAAAGCAGGGGTCTGCTGGTGGCTAATCTGGTAAGCCATCCTCAGAACATGGTTAGTAGCTTGATATATAGATATACAGTAAAGTCCTTGGAAATTTGAAAGACACTACTACCTGCTAGACATGATGGCTTATCTGGTTACAATGAGCACCCCGAGTGCCACGCTGTGGTTCTCAAATGTCACTTTCCAGGGAAAGGAACCAGGCTCCTTGGTATAGTACAAGATGAAACCAGAATACTGTCATTACAGATAGTAAGAAGCTGCTAGTGAATCCTGGGCTCCACAAGTGCTCAGGAGCCCACCTGAGGGGGGCTCCCACTGGCGAACAGTGACTCCAGGAAGAAATAAGGACAAGCACTTCAGTGCACTGGGACACATACAACACATTTAAAGCTATGAGCTCAAAATTCTCACATATTACCACTACTAAGGATGTTAGGGAGCTGATGTAGGTATCTTGATTTGTTGTGAGTTCATCCATATGGAGGCCAGAAGTCAGCTTCAGGTGTTGTTCCTCAGGTGTTGTCCACCTTGACTTTTTGAGACAGTATTTCACTGAATCTGAAACTTACCAAATAGGCTAGACTAACTGGCTAGTGAGCCCCAAGGATCCATCAGTCTCTGCCTCTCCAGCACTGTAATTATAAGCACACACTGCCATGCCCAGCTTTTTTGTTTGTTTGTTTTAATGTAGGTGGCAGATCTTCATGTTGCATGACAAACATTTTTACCAACTGAGCTATCTCCCAACCCCAAATTGGGTATCTTGGAACATAAAGGAAAAATTTTCAGTCATTTCCTATTTGAATTTTACTGTTAGACAGCCATAGAGGAAGTGAAGAAAGTCCTCCAGTTAGCATGAAGAAGAGTAGAATTAGAATATTGCCATGTTGTAAACATGATGTAGGTGTTGAATGTTGCCATCTCAAAAAGAAAGATGACCAGATATCTTATACTCCCCATTGGAAGAACATAAGGCTACTCTGATGAAATCAGGTACAAACACGGATGAACACACACACACACACACACACACACACACACACACACACACACACACACTGAAATTTATAAGAAATACTGAGGACTCTAGTAAGTAAGCATACAGGCAGCTGCTGGAGCAGTAGTTCCTCTACTCTAGAGGAACAATAGAAAGTGGTGTTGGGGGAGTCTGGAGTCAAGAGAAAGACCAAACGGTAAACACCCAGGTCAGTTCCAAAGATAGCAAAACACAAATCATAAACTGTACAAGAGAATCAGAAATTTATACACTCATATTTGATTATAATAAAGACAATTTTAGCCGTAATAACAGTATTGTGGTGGGTGTTTTCCTTCTTTGTTTTTTCTTGTATGTGTTGTTTTTATGCATTGCTGGGGATGGAACCCAGGTCTTTTTGTATGTACTAGGCCAGAGCTCTATCACTGAAACAAATCCTAAGCTGTTGTGGTTTGAATAAGAATGGCTCCCATAGGCTCATACATTTGAATGCTTGGTCATCAGGGAGTAGAACTACTTGGGAGGATTAGGAGATGTGGCCTTGTTGGAGGAAGTGTGTCATTGGGCGTAGGCTTTAAGGTTTCAAAAGACCATGCCAAGCCCAGAATATGTGTGTGTGTGCCTGCCTCCCCCCACCCCCTCGTGATGTAGCTCTCAACTATGTTCCAGCATCTACCTGCATGCTGCCATGCTTCCCTTCCCACCATGGTGGTAATAGACTAAATCTCTGAAACTGTAAGAAAGCCTCCAGTTAAATGCTTTCTCTTATAAGAGTTGCCATGGTCATGGTGTCTCTTCACAGCAACTGAACACTGACTAAGACATTAAACCCTTAGTCGTTTTTGGCTTTATTTTGTTTTAAAGAACTCTTAATCTTTAAAGATATATACTGAAAACTTCACAGATGAAACAATTTTGATAGCTGATACTTGCTATAAACCACTGCTGAGGGGAGGGTGGAAGTCTGGGCTGATCACTATTGAAGTGAGGTGAAAGGCACATGAGGGCTCATTACATTACACAGCTGACTTTTACTTTTTTAATAGTCTGAAACTTTCCATAATAACTTTTTTGAAAAATCACCAGGCCCCACTCTCAGAGATCCAAATTTATTAGTCTGGGTTTCAGTTTAGGCACTGGTAATTTTTAAGGCTCCCAGGTGTTTTTAAACCTCAGTCATGGTTGAGAACTAGCTTGATCATTCAAGTGAAAGATGCCAGGGCCTGTGTCAGGACCAGGACCGAGGCAGAGGCCACAGGTGATGAAAAGGGCTCCAGAGGTCAAAGAGCTGAGGCACATGCTTCCCAAACACTTCAGCTTCCAGTAACTGCAGAGCAAGGAACACTCTTGGGCCTGGGAGTCTGCGGGACATGGAAGAAGTGGCTGCATGTGTTGGGTGTGTTGACTTGGTAGAGGTAGTGGAAGTTCAGTGGAGACGTCTACCCTAGTAGCTTTGCTTATAGGTCTAGAGACAACAGGGAAACTCTGAAGAGACATTAAAAACTTGAGCCCTGTGGGGAAGCATCCTCAATAGAGAGATAGAGGCCATGTAAGTCTCTTAAGAAATGGTTCTATCCTTGAGAGGAGATCCCAATGGCCCCACTCCCTTCACAGGGGTTCTCTATTGCTCTCTCCTGCCACCTAGAGTCCTTAATCTCCATCCACAGATAGAAATCCAAAGGTTAGTTGTATAGGCTATGAGCTTGAGGGGCCATGACCATCCTGATCAAAGGCTGATGTACTACTGAGTATTTTCATAATCTCCCTAAAAGCTCATGCTTTTGTTAAACAAATGAGACACAACACAGCTAAAGGAAGTCCTAGAAGCATCAGGCACAGCCATCTGACAGAGACAGTTGGGGCTGGCTTGAAACAGCCAATGGGCACTCACTGAATAAGTGTTTACTGATGGTGCCTGTGTGTTCAGGGAGCACTGCCGGATGGGGTGGACAAGAAGCTCAAAAGCCAAAAGTTTGCATTCTCTGGGGAAATAGACAGTAAACTGGTAAACAAAGATACTAGCTGTGTATTTTACCGGAATTTCAGCTGGAGGAAGGCAAGAGCTACCTCAACATTAAGAACTTTTGCAGTTTCTCATGCAACAAGAGTTTAGATTCTTCAGGTTTCAAAACCATCAGGTCTATATTTCCTCTGGACAAAAACCAATTGCTGATCACAGAAGACCCAAGGGCCACTTGGTGGGGACTTACCACTAAGTCCAGAAACTGAATGTAGCATTCCAGCCCAGGCCTGGTTTCACAGAACTGTCGAAAAAGCAGTCTCCCAATTGGTTGCTTGTCACATAGACTGCAGTAATCTCTGTCTGGAGACAAGACAAGAAAAGTATGATGAGATCAGTAGAGCACCAGGCAGGGCAATCTGTTACTCTACAATTGGGTCAAGAATCCTGGATAGATGAGGCAAGAAAATGGTGAACTTAAGCCATTATCTCATAGGGTCTGCACATACACACACAGAGAGAAGTCTAGAACAAAGAATGGTACCTGGCTGTTTTTCAGTATTATGATTTCTATGGAGACACCAGTGGTTTTGGCAATTATGGCTCCATTCCCTGTCTGGCCAAACATGAAACAGAGCCTGATTCTGGTGAGTAGGTGAAGGTGTCATGTAGCAGGAATCTTAGAAGGTCTTATTAATAAAATCAAACCTGGAGCCAGTTATTGGGGTGAATGCTGAATGATCAGAGAAACAGAACAGGCCACATCCAACCTCACCTTGCCAATTCCTTAGCTGGTCCTGTTTCCTCAGACTGGACGCTTCTGTGTCCTCATCCAAATGGATCTCAGCTGAACTGCTTCTTGAAAGCCTGAATGCTTAACCAGCCAAATGCTTCTAGTTTCTGGTCTTCACGCCTTATATACCTTTCTGCCATCACTCCCTAGGATTAAAGGCTCGCTTTCTGGGATTAAAGGCGTGAGTCACCATGCCTGGCTATATCCTTGAACACACAGAGATCCAGGTAGATCTCTGTCTCTGGAATGCTAGGATTAAAGGCGTTAAGTGCCACCATTTTCTAGCCTCTGTATCTAGTGGCTGTTCTGTTCTCTGACCCCAGATAAGTTTATTAGGGTGCACAATATTTTGGGGAACACAATACTACCACAGTGTCAGGCTCATAGCCTAAACCAACTCAGTTAGTACTCTTTCTTGCTCTGGAAGCCAGTGCCTACAACCGTGTCCTTAACATTGTATAGAAAGCTGCTATGAGAATGAGGCTGAACCATGAGGTCAGAACTGAGAAAAATGACAAATAGAGTTGTCCTTGGTAATGTCCAGATATCTGGATCAAACCATGCCTGAAAGCTCACAGCACATCTGAAAAACTGATTGCATAGGGCAGTTTGAAAAAAGTCCTAAATTACTTATAATTCAAAGCATCCTAGTAGATATAATTTTGCGCTGAGTTTTTTTGCCTTTTTTTTCCTTCCATTTTTACCCCGTTGGAACAAAGCCCACTCTTTGAATGCTTCAAATAAAAACTGCACTTCCCAGAGGAACAGGCATAGAAACAGGAAGTGACTACCCTTCAGCCACTTAGCCACTAAGAGGGTTCTGAAGAAGAAACAAGGTGAGCCACCCAACACCAGAAGCTGGAGTGCTAGCTCTGGATGTTTTGTTACCTCAATAGCTCACCCTATCCTCTCTTTGACCCTCTTTGGTTTTCCTCATATGAAAAAGTGCATATTCAGGGTCAGGACTAGGATTCTTTCCCAGCAATAACACTTAAGCTTCTTTGAGCTTTCCTTGGCCGGAGGATGTTTGAGGAAATGAACACTGAGGCATGCTGTCCCAGATGCTCTGGCCTTCTAATCTGCAGCTGTCCTCAAACTGATAGAGCCTGGAAGCAACTTGGTGGAAAGGAAGGGCTGAGTCCTCGGCAGTTATGGAGCAGGGACAGCCATTCACAGCAAGGGGAGACCTATTATTAGCCTGGATGTAAGTTTTCTTTAGTCTATCCCATCTTCTCTGCTAGGGAACATCCTCTCCAAGTCTGAACAAATCCCCACCAAACCTTCTGGTTCTGGGATGCCGGTGCGACCCAAGTTCTAAAGATGGTTTGTGACTCAGACCTAGCAAAACAGAGTCATCTGTCTTCCAGCCATAATGACAGGTTCAAGAATGGGCAAATGCAGCCAGGAGGAGGTGGCACACACCTTTAATCCCAGCACTCAGGAGGCAGAGGCAGGCCAATCTCTGTGAGTTTGAGGTCAGTCTGGCCTACAGAGCAAGTTCCAGGACACACAAAGAAGCCCTGTCTCAAGGGGGGAAAAAAAAAATGGGCAAATGACACATCCCCATCCAATCAGAACCTTCATTATCTGTGGGAGCCCGTTCTCGGGTTCCTCGTGGCTTTACCCAGCAGGTCCGCATAGAGGATGATTAGGACCACGGGCCTGAGTGCAGGTATCTGAGATGGTCTGCACTTGGCTGTGCTGGGGGAGGAGGTCTTTTGCTCCACCCCTTGGCATCTCTATAAAAACCCTGGGGCAGAGACAGTCGGGGCTGTTGGAATAGGTTCCAGGCCCTCTCGAGGCTATCCTTTATTTTCTATCTGTTTATCTCCGCAAGATTGTCTGCAATAAATCCTTCTATTTAATATTTCCTGCTGCTCGCACTCAAGAAAACTCTGGGGAACTGTGGGGGTGGTGGGTAAACGCCTCACAATTCTCCCCATCACAAAGATAAGGTCAAGCATGGGCATTTGACTCAGTAACAGCCAAATTGGAGGCCTGTTTCCTGGCCACAGCCATAGGTTCAGAAAGTGGCCCATGCCCTAGACCTAGCCACTAAGGTTAGTGCATGTGACCTTAGCCCTGGAGCTGCTTCTAGAACTTCCTGAAAAGAGGCTTGCTTATCTCTAGAGTCCTGAGGATTTAAGACTGATGAGATTTGTTTTTCCTTCCATGCTGCTAAAGCCCAGCCTGAGGCCTGGGCATTCATATCTGACAGTAACTACAAAGAGTAGATATACATTGTTCTTTTCATGAGCAAACGGCTCAAAAGCACAGCTATTTTAGTAGAAACTCACAGGTTATAAATATATGTAGAAGTCACAAATGTGGCTTTCTGTAAAGTGGACACTTTGATCAACATGAATGAGCCCCATGCCAAGCCATCCTCTTCGTGGCCCCTTCCCAGGTGCTTCAATCCAGACCATCACTGGACTCTTGCCTTAATTCTGCCCTTCAATGTGGGCACAGGCTCCACATCTCCAGGCACAGATGGTTCACAAATAGCCACTCCATCAAGCATTTAGCCTCAGTGTATGCCAGGTTCTGAGGGGGTGGAGGGGAGAGCTACTTGGGTAAAAGAACAACATGGGTGCATGTAGGTGAGCAGACACAATCCCAAGTGACAGTTATGAAATAGCATGCCAGATGAGTATGGTTGTCAGCCACAGGAGCAATCCTGGCCACTGTGGTTCATGGCAGGTCTTTAGCCTGCACCTGTTACCACAAGGCTCAGCCCCACTGTTCACTGCCTCCAACTCAGCAGCCCCCCATACCTCCTGGGGAAGGAAAACAAATCTTTACACCTTCCCCCAATCAAGGAGCTTTCCCTGCAGAACTCTGGAACCAGAGCAAATTACCATGTATCAAACCTCAGTGTTATCTCAATTATGGGAAAGAGCACAATACCTCTTATTTGATTTGAGCAAGGTAACCCTGTTTCCAAAAGCAATTATGAGATTTCATGTACTATATTGTGATTCCCTAAGAGTTCATCTGACAGAATCTCTTCCCCTACATATGGTGTTTCCTGTCAGTATGGAAACAAGGCTGATATAAACACAGGCACAGTATAAACATTATGTGATTCTGACATAAGCTGTCAGGACCACCCACTTCCCCAACCCCTTTCATTGCTTTTTCCAACCATACAGAAGATCCCAAGCAAGAAAATTACTTACTAGCTGGCCAGGAAGGGACAAAAGAACCAGTAATTGTCTTTCCAGACTTTGTTCTCAGCCTCCAATAAGGATTATATATTTTTATCCACAAAAGCAAGTGGAAGTGAGATTCCTTTGGAATGGATGCGGCCATAGGAGGAAGAACATGGAAAGGGAAGGTGACAAGAGGAAGTACAAAGCAAAGTTCTAAGTGTGGCAAGAACTAATGTGAAAAGCAGATAGATAGTTCCTGCGAAGTCTGATGATAATGAAGTTGGGTGCCCTTGCGGTAGACCCTCTCTGTTATGGCAGTTGCTGGCTGTGCTATACACAGTCAGGTTTTCAGTGTTGCCTGGGAAGTGTCAAGAGAGCAGAAGCCTTTTCTGTCTCTTCAGCTGGAAAATCTGGGATGTACATATGGGGAACATGCACATTGCATATGCACTACACACACACACACACACACACCAGCTATAAGACCTGAAATTTTGCTTTGGGTCCTGTACATCACTGGCATGTCCCACCCAAGCATACCAACTTTGTTCCTTTTCTTCCTTTCTTCACCCATTATACTCTCGTCTAAGGTTTCTTGCTTCTCTGTACTAGAAGATTCTTCTAATTTTAAAGGTGACTTCTTGAATTCAGGGCAGAGTAAGTGACCACTACAGGGTGCCACAGAGTAGACTTGAAGAAATGGCATAAATAAAGTGGAAGGTGTGTTGTCGTTTTTTAAAATGGTTGCTGCCTTTTAAGCCACAGCTGTCTGAATCAGCAACTGGAACTTCGCCACTACCAGCAGCAGTTAGGCTGCAAGGGCCTTAGCCAACTCTCGAAAAGCTACAAAGGGAACTTAACTAAACCTCTCTCCCTCTAAAGAACTCAAGATTCAAAGGTTATGGTGGAATTCTGCTTTTCAGAGGCTGAATAGCAAGTAGCTCACCTCCTCTCCTTGCTCACGACCTCCAAAAAGCCCTTGTGAGTCGCCTTGACCCTCCTTATAAACTTTCTCACCTGGCTCCTCCCTACCACTTCCTGTCAGCTAGTTGCTGACTCAGCCTCCTGACTGCATCATTAAACAAATGTTCCAGAGCATAACAAAAGTAACACACCTTAAAATAATATTCTACAACAAAGGTGCTTGGGGATAGAGGCAAGAAACAAAGGAACAAGCATTATTAAGTCATGTTGAGTGGGAGGATGAATTTACCTCGTGATAAGTGTAACTGTCTCAATACCTATGTTCAAACACAGCACACACAGGTCAGCCTGACGTTTGCCAAGACATCAACCAACAGAGGGCGCAAGAAGACCAAAGGCCCTGTCCTCAGAACTTTCCCCTAGCAATACCTGGGTGCCTGACATGGGCCTCTCACAATACAAGGGCACTATAGAGGGAAGGTACTGGCAGAAGCAGTCTCACCTGTCACTCCAAGTAATCATGGGCCTCAGTTTCTACGCCTCAGTTTCTTCATCTACAAAATAAAGGTGTAAGAATGACCGGCTGCTGAGAGTCCCTTCACAGACTGGAGACCTCCTTGCCTGCCAGTTTCACAAATGATTAGAGGTCTCAAGGCAGACTCCAAGGTCAACACTGAAGCTCAATTTTACCCAGTATTCCAAAGCTCTGCTTTGGTCCACCCCTGGTGGTAATACCTAGTCTAGTGTCTGTCTCCTTCCCTGAATCTAAGGCAAAGGTTAGCAAAAATTTTTAAAGACCAGTAGTAAATATTTTAGCTTTTGAAGGCTATATGGTTTGGGTCATAGTTGTTCAACAATGGAATTGTAATGAAAGTCCCCCTGCCACTGTATGAATTGTCTATAGGTTTGGCTGTGTCTAATAAAACTTTACTTACAAAAGAAGGTGGAGGGTCACAATTTGATCACACACTAATCGTGTTCCCAAGCCCTTGGGCCTCCAGCCCCTTTACGATGTAATATAATGCTGACCTGATTCCTCTAACATAGCTGCCTCCTTCCTAAAGCCAGGGAATGTCTGCCGTCTTTAAAAACCTAAGGAGGAGCTAATAAGTACTGAAAACAAGCTTGTAACCTGAGTATATGACCAACAGTAAAGGAAAGCAGGTCTGAAGTCAGAAAAGCCAGCCAAGTCCATTCCAGGTGGAACGATGACCCTCCAGAGGGTCTTGGACATATATCAATAAACATAGGAAAAACCATGAGGTGCCACAATCATGCAATCAAATACCACTTAACACTTAAGCCACACAGTTAGACATCATCAGCAAACACAGCATGGATAAACCCAAGGGGCACTGTATGGGTCTAAGATCTGGAAGCAAAAGAAACACATGCACACTTGATCCCATAAATCTAAAACTCAAAAAAGACAAATCTACAGAAACCAAAATCAGAATAATCAAAGCAGGGAGTTCATGACAGGGGTGCATGAGGGAGCTCTGAGTATGGATGAAATGTTCTCTTTTTAAAATTTTATAATTTAATTTTACATATCAGTCACGGATTCCCCTGTCCTCCCCCCACCCCATTCCCATCTCCTCCAGGGCAAGGACTCCCCTGGGGATTCAGCTCAGCCTGGTAGATTCAGTCCAGGCAGGTCCAGTCCCCTCCTCCCTTCACCCAGGCTGAGCAAAGTGTCCCAGCATAGGCCCCAGGCTCCAAAAACCCAGCTCATGCACTAAGGACAGTCCCAGTCCCACTGCCTGGGGGTCTCCCAAACAGTTCAAGCTAATCGATTGTCTCACTTATCCAGAGGGCCTGATCCAGTTGGGGGCTCCTCACTATTGGTTCATAGTTCATGTGTTTCCACTAGTTTGGCTATTTGTCCCTGTGCTTTTTCCAATCTTGGTCTCTCACTCATACAATTCCTCCTCTTTCTCGCTGATTGGACTTCTGGAGCTCCACCTGGGTCCTGGCCATGGCTCTCTGCATCTGATTCCATCAGTCATTGGATGAGAGTTCTACCATGACAGTTAGGGTGTTTGGCCATCCGATCACCAGAGTAGGTCAGTTTGGGCTTTCTCTCAACCATTGCCAGTAGTCTATTGTGGAGGTATCTTTGTGGATTTCTGGGGACCTCTCTAGCACTTTGCTTCTTCCTATTCCCATGGGGTCTTCATTTATCATGGTCTCTCTTTCCTTGTTCTCCCTCTCTATTCTTGATCCAGCTGGGATCTCCCGCTCCCCTAAGTTCTCTTTCCCCCCTGACCCTTGCCCTTCATTACCCCCCCCCCCCACATCCAGTTTGTTCATCTAGATCTCATCCATTTCTCTGTTGGACGATCCCTGTGTCTTTCTTAGGGTCCTCTTTACTAGATAGCCTCCCTGGAGTTGAGAGTAGCAGTCTAGTCATCCTTTGTTTTACATCTAGTTGGATGAAATGTTCTATGTCATGACTAAAGTGACTGCATGACTGTACATGTTTATAAAAAGTCATTTAGTTATACACTTGAAATTGGTGGCTGCATTGCTGGTAAGTAGTAACATTTCAATAAAGATAACCAAAGCATTAGTCACACAACCTGAGTTCTCTGAGCTTGTTTCTTCAGCCATAAAATGAGAAAATCCTAACTGTAGTTTCACTCGAGGGCAGTGTTACTCCAAGCAAGGATATGTCTTCATCCTCTAGGAACTGGAGATCCCAGGCTCATTCAGACTGACAGGATCTGAATTCCCAAGTTGGGGCCCAGACCTGTGTCCTAACATGCTGCTCCAGTTTGGAATAGTTCCTCCCTCCTAAGGGAAAGAACACTCTTAAATTTCTAGCCCATCATGTATGGAGACACATATATAAATTCACACCACTCATAACTTTCCATGTAAGCCTTTTAACACCTGACTGCCTAGTACTCATAGAGTATGAGGTGTCTTGGGAGCATGCACCTGGATCCACACCTTGTTACCATAGACAGCAGAGTTACTCTTTTAAAAAGGAACTGTTTGGTCTTTTCTTTTCCTGAAATCTTTTCCTTTCTTTCTTTCTTTCCTTTTTTTGGGGTGTGTGTGTGTTTCAAGATAGGGTTTCTCTGTGTAGACCTGGCTATCCTGGAACTCTCTCTGCAGTAGACCAGGCTGGCCTCAAACTCAAGAGATCCACCTGCCCCTACCTCCCAAGTGCTGGGACTAATGGTGTGCACCACCATAATAGGACTTCTTTTCCTGAAATCTTAAAGGCTTAGCAACAGACACACCTGGAGCTGCTGGTGCCTACCTTTTTTTAATATAGGGAAAAAATTGACAGAAAAACAATTGACAAAATGAAGTTGCAGCTGCGTCAAGTTGAGCATTGTCCCAGATAACACACAAATTCTAGATCCAGCCATCCCTGAAGCCATGTGTTCTATTGCTGGGCTTTAGTTTATTGTTGGGGATCTCTCCTGGAGCTGCCCTCTCCAAACCCCACCCCTGAGAAAGTCCACCATGCAGCAGCTTGTGGTGATAATGTGTTCCCCAATATATCAAGCACCTTAATAAACATCTGGGGTTAGAGAACAGAACAGCCACTAGATAGACAGAGAGGCCAGAAAATGGTGGCACATGCACCTTTAATTCCTAGCATTCCAAAGGCAGCGATCCATCTGGATCTCTGTGAGTTCAAAGCCACACTAGAAACAGCCAGGCATGGTGACACTCACCTTTAATCCCAGGAAGTGATGGCAGGAAGCAGAAAGGTATATAAGGTGTGAGGACCAGGAACTAGAGCCTGGTTAAGCTTTTAGGCTTTTAGCAGCAGTTCAGCTGAGATTCATTCAGTTAAGGATTCAGGGGCTTCCAGTTCGAGGATACAGGATCAGCTGAGAGTTGGTGAGGTGAGGTCAGCTGTGGTTTGTGTTCTGTCTCTCTGATCTTCCAGTATTCACCCCAATACCTGGCCCTGGGTTTGTTTTTATTAATAAGACCTTTTAAGATTCATGTTACAGCGGCTCCACCCCTGGAGGATATTTAAGGTCAGGCCCAAGACTTCCCCTTGTGGTTTTCCCTCATGGCTTCTCCTCTTCCCCCTGGGACCACCCAGGAATGCTCTGCTGAGATTAAACCTGGACTTACTAATTTGGTTTAATTGGTTTATTATATCGGCAGCAGAGGATACCCAATAACCGAGGATCCAAAACTTATCATTTATTACAACAAAATGGTTGACTAATAAGCCTTTCAGCCCTGAATAGTATTTTGATGACTCAAAATAAAAGCCTATGTACAAAATCTTTGCCTGTTCTTAAGTGCTCTGTTACGGCAAACTCCTGTACCACTCACAAGCAAGTATTTCTTCCTCCTCCACCACAAAGCTGGAACTGCACAGAGATTCTAGAAACTATGTGTCCACTGCTGATCAGTTCAACAGATTAGAAATATCCAAGCTCCCAATCCTTCTTGTATTCCAGAGGCAGACAGGGTTGCTTGACTGGGTGAGAATTCCTACAGAGCTAGTGATATGCTGGGATCTGAGTGCTACCTCACCTCTATCCTTTGGCTCATAGGTCCTCAACTGGCTGTGGATTTGGTCTATCTATATATATATCATAGCTGTCTTTCATAGCAGGTGGTTATGATATTAGTGTGTAGAGACCACAGTGCCTGAGACAGGTTCTCTATAACAGGATTACTCAACTACCTACAGAAATAATGCTGACAGTCACTAAGTGGCCCTGGGTAACTAGGTTGTCTTGGGCTCAGCTGCTCCATGGAACACTCAATCAATTAACCTGCAGCCACCAGGGCTACCAGCAACACATAGGAGCACCCCACCCAGTCCCAGCACATGGTCTGTCCTGTGTGAACAACAGCCAGGAAAACAGATGATAGAAATTATGGCTTTTACCGCTTTGAAGGCTCAGAAATATAAGTAAATGGAACCAATGAAAAGAGGTTTGACTCTCTGACAAATGAAAGCAGGCTCTCAGGCTGAGTTATACTTCTCTGTCCTTGAGCCACTGGATCCAAATTCTGGGAGGTGCTTGGCTCTGTTACCAGCTTCGCCTTGCACTGAAACCCTCTCTCTGAAAGAAGTCACACTCTCTCAATAGCTCATGCGTGAGGTCAAAACTTACAACCCAGATAATTCCTTTAAGACTCAGAAACAGGAATGATATTGATAGTGAAGATAAATAAATGCTGTCATTGTTTTCATTCTTTTCCAGTTACATGAAATGGGAACATACTTTCTTAATTAAGACTCTGTGGTGTGTGGGCACTTAGAGGGCAACCAGATCTCCCAACAGAAGCCAGAACACAGGCATAGAAGACAGCAGGGCTCCCCTCTGGTGGCCACAAGACCTGAGTGAAACATAGTGGCCACCCAACACCCTCCTTGGCTCTTGGAGAGTTGGCGGCAATCCTTCTCAATCGAGCAAGGAACACCCATGGGTGGTGGAGTAGGGAGGGGTGAACATGACTGAAACCTGCTTATAACTGTTTTCATTGTTGCTCCAGGCACTCCTTGAACTTGGGCCAAGGAAAATGTACGTTCCATTTCAGGAATTAGAGCAAGAATGAAATGTGGCTTCCTGAGGAAATGGAAATGCTAACACCAGAGCCCTCTGAAATGAAACCACATGTTATGGTAAACGAGGGGGGGGGGGCGCCTCTAAAAGGGATTCCTGCAGCCATCTCTCCGCCAGCTAGATACTCATGTCAATGTACTTTATTTAAGTTTGTTTCCCTGAAGCACCAGGTTATTGGCAAGGAGGTAAGTTCCTCACAGTCCCTATGATAGTAGGAAACACATGTGGAGAATGGATTAAAGTCCATGAGTGCCATTCTGCCATATTACAGGTCTGATACAACAAACAGAAAAAGTGATTTGAAATCAGCTTTCTCTCAAAAACTCTTGCCAAAGCTGGAAAAAACAGTCTGGCTTCTCCTCTGAGGAAAAATAGTCTATGACGTTGGAGAGGCATGATAGCATCCTGCGTAAGGGCAGCTCCTCGCAGTCTGCCCCTTGGAAGGAGCAGGAAAAGGGAAACATTTGGTATTTTGTCAGTAACAGCTGAGCAAGTTCTGATAACTTCAAGAGTGATGTTTTTTATATGAATAAAAATGACATATGGCACATTACACAAACACACCCTCACCAAACCCCATCTTCCTGTGCCTCTTATCCCCTCATTCTAGTCTCTAGTTTTACTAATGCCTTGTTCTTGTCACATAGCTTTGAAATATCATAAATATAAAGGTTTTACAGGGTTGGTTGAACTTGGACAAGCTACGTGTCAAAATTAACAGCTTTTGGAGCTCAGGGACCCGTAGGAAGAGGAAAGGAAGAGTGCCCGCCTGTGGCTTTGAAGAAATATGAACTGGGTGCCAAGGACTGCAGGGGCAGGCTCCTGGCTTGACCTTCTCAAGTACATCAGAAAGGTAGTCTAGGAAAGGGTTAGAGCTGAGATTGATAGAGTGTGGAGATATGGCATTCCCACTGGGGCATCTTTAAAATACCATAACCCCAGAGCCAGGCAATGACCTCCTCCTCATTCTTAAAGTACAGAAAAGCAGAGAACTTAGATATTTTCTCACAGTGGGAATGGGATAAAGAGCTGGTAAATTAAGAGGCAGAGTGAACAGCTGGGGATGATGGGCCCAGAATCCTAGGAGGAACTAGGGACAGAATCAGGATCTAAGTTCCAAGTCTGACTCTTTCATAAAGGAGAGGTTGTAAGCACTCAGTATGAACTGCTTTCCTCTACCCCAAAGCTTCTCAGTGACTGAAAGAATCACTCCTGCAAACTACTCAGAGGACATGATACCTGGTGGCAGAAGAGTCACCTGGTGCATCAGTACTGGCTCTTTTGAATGCTGTGTGCAAGTAGGAAACACACAAATGCATGACTTGTGCTTGTTTCTATTTTTATAATGTTGAAATTTTCACAGATGAAGGGAAACACCTCTAAAGGCCCAGCTGAAAAATCAATGAAGAGCCTGGAAAGCAAAGATCTGTGACTGCCAGCTGTCCAATTCTACTCAGGGGTGGGAAACTTGTAGTGCTCAGAACTTTGTTTTACTTTGCAAGCCTGAGGCAGAACCTCCCAGCAACTTGGGACCAGGGCCGCCACAGAGCAACCAAGGACAGGCTGGCTTAGAGTGACTGCTGCTCTCTCCCCTGGGGCCCTGCTGCAACCATCCTAGGGATACCATCCACTTACAGGGGCACTTTTTCTATTGTTTTCTTTGTTTGCTCATTTGTTTGTTTCCTCTTCATGAAATGAAATTTCCATTCAGACCTGTACAGTTTTAGAAGCTGGAATGCCCAGGGCCCACCCGAACAGACTAGACTATATCAACACTGGGGCAGAATGAATGTTTTGTGAAAGTTTACCAGGTGGTTCCAACATTATATTCCTGTAAGGTCTGGCTCACTACTGTGCACCTGCCAACAGCACTTGGCCCAAGCAGCAGCATAGGTGTATATGCAAAACGAATGAGCAATGGAGCAGCAAACGAATGGAAGTAACAATCCTATTTCCAAAGCTCAGGCCATTCCCTCGACATCTTTCTGTGGTCAATCTGCTGGAAATAAGGTTTACCCTAAAGCCCTAGGTGATGGGTAATTGTTACTAATATGCCTCCCATCCAACAGCAATGAAAGAGGCCCAGGTGGCTCACTGGATTCTGGATACCAGTTAGAGCTACCACATCTACTGGGACATTGGGGGCAGGCACTTCATTAATGGGTGCCCAGGACTCTTTCTCAACCCAATGCAAAAAATCTGGTGCAGAGCTCCTAGAATCAAGAAGTAGACCTGAGCCCAGCCTGGCCTGATGCTTTTTGAAAAGCACACCCCAGGGAACAATGATGGACCAGGGAACTGGACTTTGCCTCTGGCCCCACCTCTGACCTTCTAAGACCTTGAACCCAACACCCATGGACTTTCCTGTTTTAATAGTGCCACAGGGAGGTTGTCTTCTTGGTGGGTGTGACATCAGAGTCCCAAGAGAGTTCACCACCTCTGAGATCTTTAAGCCCATTCTGTTGCCCTCCTCCTACATCTGTAAGCATGAGCTTCAAGGTAATATTTCTCTTGGGTGCCAAGCCAAGCCCTGGCACAGATGGCTGTGGAGCCCAGCAGTGGTTACTGCACTTCTTGGAGCTTCATCTTTTTCTAAGCATTTCTGGTCCTGGCTATGCAGGCCTATTGGGGAAGAGTTTAGGCAGGGTGGGGCTCTGTATCCTTCAAAGCTGGGTCCACTTTGCCTTTCCAGGGCCCAGACTGGCTTCACCTGGAGCAATGAGCTAATAACACAAACTACAGGAAGGCCAGGCTGTAAAGTGGTGTATGAAGCCAACCAAATAGCAGCCTCCACAAGCTGACTGAGCTGTCCTCCCCACCCCTAACCAGGTGTCCCTGCTTCTTCCTGGGTCACTGGCAAGTATATAGTGAGGCTAACAGCTATACAGTTAAAAGCAGCTTGAGAAGTAAATGCCTGGGAAGGTGGAGGTAATGATGGTTTCCCAAAGGTCCTGATGTCTCTGGGTTGGCAGTCCCTCAGCACTCAACATGATTTTCCTCAACATGATTCCCAATTGGGCTCAGACAGTCTTAGCCTGTGCATTCAGGGCAGGCATTTCACCAATGGGTGCCCAGGACTCTTTCTCAACCTGGTGCAAAAAGATGAGTCTTAGCATGAAACTCAGTCTGCCCCTCAGCCCTCATTCTTGGTATGCAGAGAAAAAAATGTAGGAAGTTGTTATTTTATCCTTCTAGACTCTTCTCTCCAGTAGCCTCTATTTCTTCCTGCAGCCCACCATGGGTTTGGCCTGATGGAAAACAACCCAGATCTTTAGTGATTAAATATCAAACTACATCAACTCCTTTCAAGGCTTCTACCTGTGATTAGCCTGGTTTTAGTCTCATGAGGACTTGGAGGTGCTAAAGAGTGTATTTAGCTTACAGGCATTAGAGCTTACCCAATGGCCAACATTCCACACAGGGATCATGGGAGAAAGGTGTTTTACCAGGATCTAGTACAGGAGAGCAGGGACCTAGATCTTGCTTAGAGTTGTCATCCACTGATGTTTGGGACTGTGTGTGCATGAGCATGGTTATGTGTGTGTATAATGTGTGTGTGAGAGAATACACATGCTTGTGAATGAGCATGTGTGGGGAGGCCAGAGGCCATCACGGGTTTTCTTCCTCAATTACTCTCCACTATATTTTCTAATACATTCTCACTAAACCTGGAGCTTACTAATTCAGCTAGACTGGTTGGCCAGAAAGCTCCAGGGATCCACTTGTCTCTGCCTCCTAGGTGTCAGGAATAGAGACATGCACTACTGCATCTAGCCTTCTGCATGGGTGTTGGAGATCAGGTCCTTATGCATGTGCAGCAAGCACAATACTGATGAAGCCATCCTTCAGTCTCTGGTGTGGTGGTATTGTGTCCCCCAAAATATTGTGTACCCTAATAAACTCATCTGGGGTCAGAGAACAGAAAAGCCACTAGATACTTAGGATAGGTAGTGGTAGCACACGCCTTTAATCCTAGCATTCCAGAGGCAGAAATCCATCTGTTCAAGGATCCAGCCAAGCATGGTGACTCAACGCCTTTAATCCCAGAAAGTGAGCCTTTAATCCCAGGGAGTGATGGTAGAAAGCAGAAAGGTATATAAGGCGTGAGGACCAGAAACTAGAAGCATTTGGCTGGTTAAGCATTTGACTGGTTAAGCTTTTAGGTTTTGAGCAGCACAGTTCAGCTGAGAGCCATTGGGATGAGGACACAGAGGCTTCCAGTCTGAGGAAACAAGATCAGCTGAGAAGTTGGCCAGGTGAGGTTAGCTGTGGCTTGTTCTGTCTCTCTGATCTTCCAGTGTTCACCCCAATACTTGGCTCTGGGTTTATTTTATTAATAAGACTCTTTAAGATTCCTGCTACATCTGGTGCCCAACGTTCGTGGTACGAATTCATGAAAAAGCTGCTTGCCTGTGGCCTTGTGGGCCCCAGCTCAGGCCTGAGCTACACTTGGCCGGTTGCGGTGATGCACACTGGTAGGATTTACTGAAGGAGGCAGAGGCAGGAGGATCCCTAGTTTGAGGCTGGCCTAGGAGGCTTCGGCTGGGGCCTAGCCACAAACGGTGGCAGCTGTGGGACTATGGAGGCATCGGCTGCTGCTCCAAGTTGCGGGCTTCTTCTCATCCTGTTGGTGACTGCGGTGATGCTGCTACCTGGGACAAAGGGTTTACTACTGCTTGTTCAGAGAAGAATTGCCAGGACCATCGTGTTACAAGAAAGCATTGACAAAGGTCAGTTTGGAAACGTTTGGCAAGACAAATGGTGGGGAGAAATTGCTGTGAAGATTTTCTCTTCTAGGGAAAAACATTCATGGTTCCGAGAGACAGACATTTATCAGACTGTGATTACTCCAAACCACAGAGGAGGCACACACAAAAAAAATCTGCAGGGAACCATGACCACGCCTAACAGCAACTTTGAAATCTTCAAATGGATGACGGGACCCCACAAAGATGATTCCACATGGACCATGATAAAGCCATTAAGCTGATTAACACCATGGAAAGATCAGCTTTGGGCTACAAACTATTCAGGACAATTTCAAGATGGTTAGCTGAGATGATCCAGCCTGACAGACTACTCAAACAAGGACTTATGACAAGCCCTGCACTTTCCCATTATGCAGAGACTGGACAAATGATACAGGACTTGACAATTAACCCAAAAATTTTCTTTTCAGGATCCCCTAAAGATGCCTTCACCCTAGAAAAAGGAAGTAATTTTAAGAGAACAACGCCCACATTCCCAAGAGGTGGGGTGGGTGTTTTTTGGTCGTTTAATAAGTTATGGATATTGTCATTGTTTACAATGGTTGGTTACAAGTTGTTAATTGTTAATGGTCAGGAAAAAAGCTGAACATGGAGGTTAGATTCAGAGGTTTTGTTTAAAAAGAAAAAGAAAGAAGAGAATATAGATATGAGGTAGATAACTAACTCTACTCTGAGAAAAAAAAGATAAAGAAATAAGAAAATGAGTAGATCACTGAATCTACTGTAAAAAGAAAAAGGGGAAGATATAAAAATGACAAAAGGTAGACTACTGAATCTATTATGAAAAGAAAAAAAGATATGATAAGATTAAAAGGTCAATTATTGAATCTACATTTAAAAAGGAACTACAGCAGGGCGGTGGTGGCCCACGCCTTTAATCCCAGCACTCAGGAAGCAGAGGCAGGCAGATCTCTGTGAGTTCAAGGCCAGCCTGGGATACAGAGTGAGTTCCAGGAAAGGCGCAAAGCTACACAGAGAAACACTGTCTCGAAAAACTTAAATAAATAAATAAATAAATAAATAAATAAATAAATAAATAAATAAGGAACTACTTGTTTTAAATAGGATAAGTAATGAAATTTTTTGTCTGTGTTTATCAAATATTACTGGACTGGACATTGTTAATATATATAATGGAGTTTTTTGTCTGAATCTGTCAAATGTTAATGGACTAGACATTGTTAATGTAATTTTTGACTGTATATATTGTATATACTTATTAGAGAGTTTTTCTTGTATTAGTTATAAGCTTTTTTTAATTTTAGACAAAAAGAGAGGAAATGTGGTGGTATTATTGGTATTGTGTCCCCCAAAATATTGTGTACCCTAATAAACTCATCTGGGGTCAGAGAACAGAAAAGCCACTAGATACTTAGGATAGGTAGTGGTAGCACACGCCTTTAATCCTAGCATTCTAGAGGCAGAAATCCATCTGTTCAAGGATCCAGCCAAGCATGGTGACTCACGCCTTTAATCCCAGAAAGCGAGCCTTTCTTTAATCCCAGGGAGTGATGGTAGAAAGCAGAAAGGTATATAAGGCGTGAGGACCAGAAATTAGAAGCATTTGGCTGGTTAAGCATTTGGCTGGTTAAGCATTTAGGTTTTAAGCAGCACAGTTCAGCTGAGAGCCATTGGGATGAGGACACAGAGGCTTCCAGTCTGAGGAAACAAGATCAGCTGAGAAGTTGGCCAGGTGAGGTTAGCTGCGGCTTGTTCTGTCTCTCTGATCTTCCAGTGTTCACCCCAATACTTGGCTCTAGGTTTATTTTATTAATAAGACCCTTTAAGATTCCTGCTACACTCTGGTATCAGAATTTAGATACAGATTTTTCTAAAATAGAATTTGGCAGAACTATTTTTAGGGAAGAGACAAGGTTTAAGTCAGACAGTGGCCTTCCTATTTTGATACCAAGTATATAAAATAATAACTGAAGCAATAACAGATTAAAAAAAACAGAGACCTTACTGTATGCCAAGCACCATACTAGGCACACCACATGCCTGTCTCATGTAGCCTTCCTCACTGCTTATGGGACAAGTACTATAACCAGTTATATTTCAGATGCTTGAAAATAAAGCCATGATCAGAGTCAGCATGAGATCAAGGAGCCAGCAAGAGGCAGTGCTAGGGTTTGACCACAGTCCTGCTGACTACAGAACTGGCCTGCATTTCTTAGCCTTTTGGGATCCACAGTAACAATAGATAAGGACCTTGGAGTCTAAGAGGTAGGTAACATTACATCAATGCTACCAGTTAGCAACCTCCATGGGAAACAAGAGGTATCAAAGTGTGATAGTTAATACGTCAGTTTGACAAGATTTAGAATCACCTAGAAGACAAAGCTCTCAGTATGCCTGTGAAGTAGTGTTTGGATTAGGTTAGCCTCTGGACATGTCTGGGAGGGTCTGTCTAGATGAATTAAGATAGGATATACTCACTGTGGGCAGCACTATTCCGTGAGTTGGGGTCCAGGACTAAATTAAAAGAAGGAAATAAGCTAAGCAGAAGCATTCACTTCTCTGCTTCCTTTTTGCATATGCAATGTGATCAGCTGCCTCAAGCTCTTGCTGCCATGCCTTCTCTGTAATCTTAGGTTGTACCCTCAAAATATGAGCCAAGATAAAAAACCCCTTATCCTTTAAGTTGCTTTTGTCAGGGTATTATTATCATAGCATCAGGAAAAGTTACTATGATGCTTAGTAAGATACTAAGTAATCCAGATGTTTGTTAGTCCATTTAGGTACAGGCTGTCCACACCCTCTGAGTCCAGAGCACTCATTCTCCAGCAGATGAGGTCTAGGAAAACATGACTGCCCAGGACTGGCTGTCAAACAGGCACTTTTATGCACTGGCCAGACTAGCTAAGAGAATGATTTGAGAGGTACCTCTCCAGTCTTGCTACAGAAAGCCGGACCTGGCATCACCTCCTCGAATCTTCAGCTTTGCAGCATGAACCACACAGGGTTGTATAACTTACATTTTGTCTCATGCTTTTGGCTACTGTCCTAAGAGGCAGCCTTGCCTCCTCAGCTAAGCTATAAGTCCCCTCTGTCTTACTATCTCTCCCCTGTACTGCCTGGGACAGTCTACATTCTTATGAGATGACCAATACACAATTGATTAAAGCAGTAGCAGCCCAAAGAACAGTTACTCACTAGGATCCTGTTTACACTTCTTTAGTCCAAACAAATCTGGTATTCCTTTAAGGAGGGAGTCTTCAAGTCCCCAGTGTCCCAAAGTCAATGCTTGGCTTTAACGGGTTATTGGAATTGCACTTCACAGCACATTCCTGTGCTGGGACCAACATGGAGGAGAGCCTTTAAGCCAACAGGACAGGAATATAAACAGGAATTGCCTGCTTCAGCACCAGCAGGGGACTAGGCTGCCTCACTTCTCACATATCCAGACACCTAGCACAGAGCCAGACATGGAGCTAGCTATGAGCAATAACACTTGCTGAGCCAGTAAATGAACGGATTAAGATCTAATAATATAGGGCCAGGCACTGATGTAGCTGAGAAAGGAGATTGCCATGAGTTCAAGGCCAGCCTGGATTACATAGCGAGTTTCAGGTCAGCTAGGGTACAGTACGAAGTCCTGTATTTTAAAAAAGGAGGGGGAGTTAGGGAGGAAGTTCTAGCTGAGTTGCTGCTTGTCTAGCACATACAAGGCCCTGGGTTCAATGGTACCACATGAAACAGGTATGATGATACACACCTGCAATTCCAGCACTTGGGGAGTAGAAATAGGAAATCAAAAGTTCAAGGTCATCTTCAGCTACATATCTAGTAAGTTTGAGTGTAGTCTGGGCTACATAAAACCCAGTGAAACAGTAGTTATTGAATGGCTACATGCTAATACATATAATTCCAAATTTCTCCCTATGATGGGCCAGGGTTAGGTTCAGCCTTATAGGAAACAGAGTCCCTCCCATGTAAAGAGCAGGTGAGTAAGGGCAAGTCCTTTATTAAAAGTTCAGGACCCCCTAGGCTGTCAAGATGGCTCAGAGTTTAAAGACACTTGCCACCAACTCTGACAACCTGAATCTGATACCCAGGATCCATGTAGGAGGAGAGAACTGACTCCTGCAAGTGGTCCTCTGATCTTATACTTGCAGAGTGGCATATGCAAACCCCATCCCATAAATAAAATGTAATTTTAAAACTTGAAAAGAATCTAAGGGGCTGGAGAGATGGTTCAGCATTTAAGAGCACTTATTGCTCTTGCAGAGGACCCAGGTTTGGTTCCCAGCACACATATGGAGGTTTACAACCACTCTAGTTCCAAGGGATATAGCTCCCTCTTCTAGACTTTGCAGGGACCAGACATAAACACAGTGCACTTACATGCACACAGGTAAAAAATCCATACTCATAAAATAAAAATAAATAAATCTTTATTTTAAAAAAATATTTTTATGTGTATACTGGGAATCAAACCTGGGTCCTCTGGAAGAGCAGTCAGAGCTCTTAACAGCCATTTCTCTGCCCCCCCCCCCAGATAAATCTCTCTTTAAAATTCCAAAATCCTCACTCAAGGACCCCTACCCAAGCCTGGTACAGAGACCCCACTGGAGGCTATTCTAGCCTCCTCCCTGGTGCTTGACACTTTGAACACCACAAGGCAGAGCTGCTCTGTTAGTCTAGAAGCCTGTAATGGATGCCACACAGGTGTCTCATATAAATTTTCAAGAGCTTTCTCTGCATGGAGCCAAGTAGACACTTGAATCATCAGAGGCAAAGAAAGTAAAATGCCTCATGCATTTTCATTTTTATCTCCGTAAAAGAGCACAATCAATTTGTCAGCATGCAATACCACTTCTTGCCAAACACCACTTATTTTAGACTAAAGTTTTCTCAGCTATACAAACACTGAACAGACACAGGCAGAACCACAAACACATGCTTCTCTTTGCCTCTTTCTGTTTTAAAAGTCCCTCATATCTCATAACTGTCTAGACCCCATAAGCTTCCTCACAGCTGGAGTACTGCTGCCTAGTTCTGTTCCTTTCTTCCCTTTGACAGTTAGCCTTGAAACAGATATTTTACTGATGGGAAACCTGAAAGAAATCTTCCTGAGTGACTTAACATGAGTGGTAACTGAGAAAAAGAAAAAAGTAATTGAGCTGATCAAAAACACGATTGTAGTTGGACATGGTTGCACATGCCTTTAATCCCAGCACTTGAGAGGCAGAGGGAGGCAGATCTCTGTGAGTTTGAGGCCAGCCTAGTCTACAGAGCTAGCTAGTTCCAGTACAGCCAAGGCTACACAAAGAAATTCTGTCTCAAAAAAGAGGTGTCCCAACAGATACAACCACTAATCTCATATTTTACATTGGTATGGACTTTTGTATATTGATTCAAATTTAAGGTTATTTTTGTTACACTGTATATATGTTTCTATTCTTGTTTAAGGTATTGTACCTATGTAGCTCATTTTAAAAGGTTTGTAAAGGTTTAGTCTTTGAAAGCTCTTTAAGGTAACAAATACAGGTTTATAGTCATCTATAACTATCAAATTTATAGTCATGTGAGGTATGTTTTCAAGGTCATACAGAGATATATTTTAGATAGGCAATCTTAAAACACTTCAAAGACCTACAGAATATGGCATTTAAAATGTTTTAATAACATAAGGCTTTTGCATGACAGTGAGACACGTCTGCTCCTGGCAGCACCAATTTACTTCAAAAAAGGATAATGGGCATTGAAGAACCTCTATATGGAATTTGCTTTCTTTATGGTAAAAGCTAGCCATTTGGGCAAGAAAGTGCCCTTGCCTTTCCTCGACTGCTGACAGTACGCTGTCCAAACTGAATCAGCAGGACACAAAGAAAAGCAACTGTCAAACTTTGCCAAGACAGAGTAGGACAGTACTTCAAAAATTCCTGTTTCACAGAAAAGTCTATCAGATATTCTAGGCCTGTAGGCCGAAGATGGATGCCCCAGCATTGCAGAGGAAACCTGGGTGACTGTCCAGGCAGCCAGATGTCCCTGTCATTTCTTTTAGTTTTAGAAGTGGCTTTGGAAGATAATAGTATAGCCTTCTGTGGTCTTTGATAGAGTTGATGACTAGATAGTCATAATTACAGTTTTCCTTAGTTATGATAAAAGGAAACTGAGGTACAGAACTTTGGACTCATCAAGATAGAATAAAAAATGGAGTATTTTCACCAAATATGCCAAATACAAAAATAGAATGGACATTGTAAATGTAATTCTTACCTGATAATTGTTCTTATTATTTATAGTTTTACTATGTTAGAGTTAAAACCTTTCCTTTTTATTTAGACAAAAATGGGGAAATGTTGTGGAATAATCTTTTTTGTACATTGTGAATGTGTGTCACTCTGATTGGTTTAATAAAAACCTGAATGGCCAATAGCTAGGCAGGATTTTCAGGGCAGAGAGAACGCTGGGAAGAAGAAGGATGGAGTCACAAGGAGTTGCCAGCCAGACACAGAGGAAGCAGGAAAGGAAAGCAGTACAGAATAAAAGTAATAACACCACAAGGCAGAAAGTAAATTAATAGAAATGGGTTAATTTAAGTTATAAGAGCTAGTTAGAAACAAACCTAAGCTATCAGTTGAGATTTCATAATTAATAAGTTTCCATGTGGCTACTTGGGAGCTGGCAGGTGAGACAGAAGACTGAGGAATTAAGGTCCTCAAATCTCTAAAAGCACATGTTCACATCAAGATGGTAGAAATGCTAGACATTTTCTTCCTTATAGAATACTATTTAGTCTTCCTTCCTGGAGGTATCCTGGACTATCTTCATTGGAAGAACATTTCATTGAGCATTACAATTTAGATGGTAGATGGTTCTGAAGTCAACAGAACTGTTTCTGGGGTATAGAACATAAATAAATACCTGAGTTCCAAGAACCTTATTTTGTTTTCCCAAGATGCCAGAATTGTGCAAGACTGTCTTGACCTGGCCGTGTTCTCAAGGGCAATACTGAGCTGGTCATCCAGAATTGACTTTATTCACAAGGGACAGGAAGCTTGGTAGTGTAGGTATACACAAGGCCACAGATGGCTGGGTGGTTTCTGACCCCCAGCTACAGCATTATTTATACACTTAAACTCAGAATTTTTACAGGGCTAATAAAGGCTTCCTAAAAATCACTATTCGTTTTAAATATTGACTGTTTCTACTTATAGCACAATGGCCTCCAATGAGCACAGAGTAGAGAGCAAGAACAGGCTATGGCCAGTACTGATACTTCCTCAAGGCAGTGCCACATTTTACTTCCTCTCTAGCTAGTGCTCCTTCAATTCTCCTCTGAGGCACTAAATATGGGTGGTTTGGGAAATCTATCTGACTGTTTGTTAATTCCCTATCATCTTCAACTTTGAACTTGGGTGGAGTGCTGGCCTGTCCTCTCGTGGCTGCCTTCTCCAGGATTAAAAGCAAGGCCCTGCTCATGGCGGATTCTTGGGAATGAAGGGGTGGATGAATATATGAATGGATGATGGTTGAAGCATGAAGAATAAGAAGGTCTCAATCATAATAAAAAAGATAAGATCTCACATATGGGCAGTTAGAGAGCAGGCAAGACTGTACACTAATGAGTATGTACAGGTGGGTGACATATGCTTATCTATGATATCCTGCCACTCACCTGCCATGAATCTCATGTTCTTCTATCCCACACATCTAGGCCCACTACAAAGTAGAAAGCACCACACAGTCCTGCTGGACTAAAGGACAGGGCAAAATCTCCACGTATCCCAGAGGGCCTGTGACTTGATGCAGGTCTTTGAGACCCTAATACCTATGTTACACCTGGAATTGTGGAACCTACCTGATCAGGAGAACCTCCCAGGAGCCTACCTTAAAAGGAAACCACTGTTCCAACCCAGAAAAAAATTGGGGCAGAAAGCCCAGAAACACAAAGCCTCCCATGGCCAGGAAGGAAACTGTTCCTAAGACTGCCAGCATCATCCATGGAGCCTGGGAACAGAGGATAGCACACAGAATTCCAGACAGAGCAGTAGAAGAAGACAAGGGTATGGGAGATAAAGAGGAAGGAAAACCTGAACATTTCCTTTTATCTCCAAGTGTTTTAGTGGGAGCTACAAAAAGAACATTTTCCACTCAGACAGGTTATAGCCTAAACTGAGAATTTGCCTACTAAATATCCTCTGAACTCCACAAAGTTTGTACCAAGCTAAGGGACCAACAAAGGAGAAGCTAGATACAGACTCAATCCCCAAGAAAGGAACACAAACTCACAGACTCAGCTTTGGTGCAGGGCTGGCCCTGTGGGAGCAAATGTGGAAAAACGGGAAGTTTTAACAAATAGTGAAGACTCCCAGCCTTTTAGGCCCTCAAGTTCCTCAGATCCCTCCCAAGCTCTCTCAATCTGTTAGTCTCCCTTAGCTCTCCCCAGGTTCCTCAGAGTCACTCATCCTTACCATCTCCCTCAGTTTCTAACAAACCCCCTTCAGCCTCCCTCCTGCAGCATCTCTAAATCTCTCTCAGCTTCCCTAACCCTCCCTCTACCTCTCATTTTCCCTCGGTCTCTTAGTTTCCCTCAGCTTCCTCCACCCTCCCTCAGTCTTGCTCAGTTTCCCTCAGAATCTCTGTCTGTTTCCCTAAGCCCCCTTCAGCCTCTCTCAGTTACTTCAGTTTCTTGTCCCCCTTAGATTTCCTCAGTCTCCCTCAGCATTCCTTTCAGTTACTAGCCAGGTTAACCCACTGTTATTTGCAGAACTTGAATCTACCCCTCATGTTGTACGAACCAAAAACTCTTGTCCCAAGAACATCACCTTCATTACACAAACACTGCAGAAACTGAAATGCTCTCAACCTGGGAACATCAACTGCCTTCAACATTCCTACCCTGTCTGAAGAGAAGAGGAAGACACTGGGAGAAGACGACAAGTGAATTTATTTATTTCCAGGTGAGATGTTGTCCCAGCTCAGGTCATCTTTGTAAGATAAAATAAAATAATTCTCCCTAGCAGTCAGGGAGTTAGCTGCCACAAATGGAATCACGCTGCTAAGGAAAGGCTCCTCAGTTTCTGTCCTGGATTGCCCCTGTCCAGCTGGCATCCTATTCCCTTCCACACTGAAGTCATAGAGGTGCTACATGGTTGGGTACATCAACCTACATTAGCTTTGCTAGGCTAGATAGAGTCCCAAGGGTCCCTTCTTGCCCTATCCACGGGAAGAAGTCAGTTCTGGGAAGACAGCTCCAGTTCATCTGAGTTACTGACTGGTGGATGGCAGATGGAATAGACCTAAAATTAACCAGATTCCCGTAAGTGCAGACACAGTCTTAATCCTAGCACATGTAATTCCTCTAGGAAGCCTTCTTGGATTGCCTCAGTCCCACCTCTGGGCTCCTGTAAAAATTTTTCTAAATAACTCTTCTGATTTCACCTCCTTGTACAATTAGGTTTCCAAAACAATGAAAGGGCATTGTTAAGGATTAAAACTATGTCCCTCTCATTCATACATCAAAGCCTTAACTCTCAATGTAATAAAATTTGGAGACAAGACTTTTGGGAGGTAATTAGCATTATTTGAGGTCATCAGGATTAGGCCCTAATCTGTTGGGTCTTGTGTCCTTATAAGAAGAGGAAGTAATAATGGGAGTCAGAGGAAAGGCCATGTGAGGATACAGTAAGAAGGTGGCTTGTCTGCAGCAAGTCAGGAAGAGGCTTCACCAGAAACTATCCCTGAAGACACTCTGATGTTAGACTTGCAGCCTCTGGAGCTGTGAGACAGTAAGTTTCTGTTGATTAAGCTACTAGTGGCATTTTGTTAGAGCAGCCCCAGCAAACTAACATAAGGTATATAGCCAAGAGTGAGCTGCAAGACTTAAGTTGGTAATCTTATGACCTCTGTTGAATCACTTGGCCTATTTCCTGATCTGTAACAGAGCTTGCTAAGTCTATCTCCCACATGACTTCCTGAGAGAACCTATGGAGGAAGAGCTCACATGAGGCTGACAAATGGGGGGTGGGGGACTAATAGGGGTTAGGCCAGAAGATGCCTAGGTTGCGTGGGAGGAGCATGAAGGCTAGGCAAGAGGTGGGCACAGTTCAATCTTGGCTCCCACTTAAGACCTAGGAGGTGTCAGTCAAATCACAAGATCAGGGCTGGTAAGAGAGCACAGTGAGTAAAGGTACTTGTTGCCAAGCCAGAGAGGACCTGAGCTTTATCCCCCAAATCCACATGATAAAAGGAGAGAATTGACTCCACAAATTGTCCTCTGACCTTTTTGCATAACACAGCAAGCACATGAATACAAACAGACATAAAATAAGTAAGAGCTCAGAGTAATGGCAAATGCCTTTAATCTCAGCACTCGAGAGGAAAAGACAGGCAGATCTCTGTGAGTTCCAGCCCAGCTTGGTCTATATAGTAAGTTCCAGGACAGACAGAGTTACATAGTGAGACCCTGTCTCAAAAACTAAATAAATAAATAAATAAATAAATAAATAAATAAATAAATAAATAAATAAATAAATAAATGTTTTTAAAAAAGAAAAGGTCACAAATCAGAGCAGTAACCCAGGCAAAATGACCTGTGCTTCCATCAGAGCAACAGAATAGGTTTCTATTCCTATGGCAACAGTCAGATGTTGAGATGAGCATATCTCAGCCACAGCCAAATATGTGTGCTCAAGGGGGGCCTCAAAACACTGTCCCTGGCCTTGTCCACTATGGCTCAGAAAAATCACTGTTCTCTAGGTACTCACATTAGGAGGTGTTGTGGAATAATCTTTTTGCACACTGTGAAGATGTGTTTTTGCCAAGGCACCTTCTGATTAGTTTAATAAAGGGCTGAATGGCCAATAGCTAGGCAGGAAGAGGTTAGGCGGGACTTCAGGGCAGAAAGAGAAGAGGGGGAGATGAATCCAGGCATGAGAGAAATGCCAGAGGACATAGAGAGGAAACAAGAGGTACAAGGTGGAAGACAGGTAAAAAGCCACGAGGCAAAACATAGATTAATATAAATGGGTTCATTTAATTTATAAGAGCTAGTGGGACAAACCTAAGCTATAGGTCGAGCTTTCATAATTAATAATAAGTCTCCATGTTGTTTTTTGTGAGCTGGCAGCCCAAAGAAAACTCTGACTACAAAGAGGTCTTTTGCTCCTTCCCCACTGCATGATGAGGAAAAAATAAATCTTTGGAAAAAGTATCCAAGACAGTACTAATTTTTCTTGATAAAAGCAACTTAGAGAGCCAGGCATGATAGTGCATGCCTATAATTTTAATGATTTGAAAGGCAGAGGCAGAAGGATCACCAAGTTCTAGGTCAGCCTAGTGTATACAGCAATTTCTAGGTTAGCCAGGATTATATAGTAGGAATCTTTCTTAACAAATAAATAAAGGCAGCATATTTCCAAGGGTATATCTGGTTGTAGATACAAGATCTCCAACTGCATGCCAGAGTAACTGCAAAGAATTTAACAGCCCAGGACAAAACAGTAACTGAAGCTGCTACTTGCTTTTCCTATATATGCATGGACTGAGGATTCCTCCTAAGACAAGTGTTTTGTCCCTGGGAATATGAAAAACTTTGCTTCTGTAGGTTAAACCCAAGGTTCTTTGAAGAGTCTGAGGAGACAGACTGTCTGAGTCTGCTCATTAAACTAAGAGCTATATGACCAGTGAAGGGACCATCATCTATGATTTGGTTTAAAGTTGGAAAAACATGAGAAGGAACAAAATGGGCAGACAAGGGGACAGCTCTGCAAGCAAAAGTTTTTGCTAATGCTTCATGATTTACATACATGCAATTCGATCAATAAAAACTTCAAATAAATAAATAAATAGCAACTAAGAAAAAAACAGGTTTATCTGGACTCACAGTTTAAGAAGAGATGCATTCCAAGAACATGGAAGTGGGCAACTGAGGCAGATAGTCACATTGCATCTCCAGTCAGGAAGCAAAGAGAGATGAACGCTGGTGCTCAACTCTCTTTCTCCTTAGAGAGACCCTAGCACATGGCATGGTGTTGCCCAATTCAGAGCAGGCCTTCCATCCTCTCTGGAAACACCCTCACAGATGTGTCAGAGTTGTATCTCCAAGAGGATTCTAAAAGCAGTCAAATGAAGAATAACCATCACAAGAGCCATCTGTGGTGATACCCAGTGTTCATATACTTCCTACTCTGAGGCCTCTCTTCTGGGTGTGATGAACCTGCTTCCCCAAGAGGACCAGGATTGCTCAACAGACACTGTCCAGCCTGGCTCAGGAAGCGGTCTCGGTACTTCATCCAAAATCTAGTGTTGCCCATCTACTCTCACACAGCTGGCTGATGGTTACCTGGACTTAGATCTCTGCAGTGTGGCCAAGGCAACAAGAATCCAAACTGATGCCTTCCATGAGGCTCAAGGATTTTGGAGGCATCCAGCAAGGCAGGCAGGATTAGTAGCCACAGCCTATCTAAATATCTCCCTGACACTAAGTGCCAAATTGCACGGCCAGACACTGTTGTGAGATGCCTGATGATGGTGTCTCAGCCTCTGCCTCCCAAGGGACAGATCTGCAGACTTGACACAGGTCCCCTTGGAGGTTCATCCAGGTAGAACCAAATTAGTTTCCAGCTCAAGGAAATATGTCCAGAGCAAAGCAATAGCTTCCACAGCAGAAGGCCACAGCCCACACTGCCTTCTTTTGGGCAATTTATCTTTGGAGTACAAATAGGGTTAACCAGTATTTATGGTCAAATAACTATGTCTTACCCAGTCCTGCTGTGCCATTTAAAATGGCAAAATACCACCTTCTAGATCAGTCTCTGACCTTTGAGAGGGTGAGGGGTCTGGCATCACTTTACCACTGAAGGCTCTAGGTGGCCCTGGCCCCTACCACATACTATTCTTGGGTGGGCATGATTGCTTTCTGTCCTCTCTGACAGTGAGGAACCTATCAGATAGCTCAGCATTTGCAGGGGGATTAAGAGAAGCTTGGCAGAACATATTTTGGTAAAGTAACCTTTTGTCAACTTTCAGAAGAGTTCTTGTATGAGAAGGTAAATCTCCCTACAGACTCTGCTGGAAACCTGACCGAAAGTTACATACTTTTAAAAAAAATTATTTATTTGTTTATTATATATTTTGAGGGGGAAAGGGGTACAGGTGCCATAGTATGTGTGTAGAGGTTAGAGGATAACTTGTAGGGGCCCCATCTCACCAGTCCTCACTTATGATTCATTATTTCCATCTCTGTACATCTCGGGCTGCATTCTAACACATTCTAGCTTATTTATTTTAATACAATTTACACTTTCCTAATTTTTTCATATAACAATATGAATCTGCTATTTAACATATTTTTACTTCAATTTGTTAAATTTTCATTTTGAAAATTTTGAGTTTTTTTATTCTTCAAATACACTTTGTTCTTTGTTAATACCTCTGTCTCACTCAGTTTTTCAAGTCTCTCTTACACTTACTTTAATTTTTTCTTTATTTTTAAATGTATGTATGTGTGTGTGTCTGCATGGATATGCACACATGAGTACAGCACCCCTGGAGGCCAGAGAGAGTTGGATCACCTGGACTAGAGCAGCAGGCTGTTGTGACCACCTGACATGAGCGCCAGGAATCAAAACTGGATCCTCTGAAACATCATTTGCTCTTAGCCATTGAGCCATCCCGCTAACCCTCTCTTACCCTTCTTGATATATCATACGTTCTTTATGAAGGGATGTCCCCTCCCTTTGGATCTGACGAGGGGCTCATCACTACTCCAACTAACAGAACATGTGATTCCTGTGACTTCAGAGGCTAGGCCACAAAGCAGGTCTAGTTTTTGTCTCTTGGAATGCTCCTTTGTAATCAACTACCATGTAGGCAAAGCCTAGGACACATGGTAAGACCACATGGCGAAGTACAGAAGATCTACGAACAGTCAGATGTGCAAGTGAATTAGACTTTCAGTTCTTGGCTTTACAATCTTAAAACTGAGATTTCAAACACTATGGAGGGGAAATTAAACATTTGGACTTTCCTGTTTTAATTCCCAATCCAAAGACTGAAAATACAAAGGGTTGCTTTATATCTTCCCATCATTCAGGTATAGTAACTGGAATGCTCCCTAGTATATCTACATAACTTAGTTCTGGCAGATAGCATTGTTTAAATAAATACTATACTAGCTGGTTTTGTGCGTCAACTTGACACAAGGTAGAGTCATCAGAGAGGAAGGAGCCTCAGTTGAGGAAATGCCTCCATGAGAAACAGCTGACATTTTCTCAATTAGTGATCACCATGGTAGTGCCATCCCTGGACTGGTGGTTCTAGGTTCTATAAGAAAAGCAGGCTGAGCAAGCCAGGGGAAGCAAGCCAGTAAACAGCACCCCTCCATGGCCTCTGCATCAGCTCCTTCCTCCAGGATATTGCCCTGTTTGAGTTCCTGCCCTTGACTTCCTTCATTGGTGAACAGCAATGTGGAATTGTAAGCCAAACAAACCCTTTCCTCACCAACTTGCTTTTTAGTCATGGTGTTTCATCACAGCAATAAAAACCCTAACTGAGACAAATACTGTTGGCTTTGTGAAGTATATTAGTAACATATTATTCTCCTATAATCTATAGCTGCCTCTTCAAAAAAGTCCCATGATCATCCCAAGACAATCTCAGTCCACAGTTTAACAAAGGATCATTCTCTTGCTTGCCAGTGAATGAAAGTTCCCCCTAGTTCTAAGAGGGCAGACTTCTGCCCTCCCAGCTCCTCAGATAGCTGGGGGATTGGTCAACCCTGCTTCTTGTCCTCAGGAATCCACTCTCAATGAAAATAAGCCACTCTTCTCTTAGTTTTCCAACCTAATACTGTTCTTGACTGGGTAGCTGCCATTTTGTTTTTTTCATAAACCAGGTACTTCTAGGCCAGTGGTTCTCAACCTGTGGGTTGCAACCGCTGGGGTCAAATGATCCTTTCACAGGGGTCACCTAAGACTGCCTGCATATCAGATATTTACATTGCAATTCATAACAGTAGCAAAATACAATTATGAGGTAGCAACAAAAATAATTTTATGGTTGGGGGTCACCACCACATGAGGAACTAACTGTATTAAGCAGTCACAGCATTAGGAAGGTTGAGAACCACTATTCTAGGACAAAAGAAATGCGGAAGAAAGAGCATCTGTATCATTAATCTAAAATTAAAGCTAAACACAGATTCCACTGTTAGAAATAGATGTCCACTGATAGGAACAGGTAACACAGCACCCCAGCATCCATGAATCTCTGAGAATCTCAGGCTGGCTGGCCAGTGTGCCATCACACCCAGCTTCTGTACATGGATTCTGGGATAGAATGCAGGTCCTTATGCTTATGCAACAAATATTTTTGCAAGCTGTGCTATCTCCCCAGTTCCCACTGACTGCTTTCTGAAGTATGTCACACCTCCCTCACCCTATCATCACCTAACCTTCACTGCCAAGAGCCAAGCTGGACCTGCTAAATCCAAGGTAAAGGTGGGCTGATCACAAGAAAATCAAGACAGGCTTTCTATTTCTAAATCAGAACATCAACAGTTGCCAAAGGGAGGCTCTGCAGGACTTGCCTTAATGGTAAATGAACCTGCTGTAATTAGCATATTAATAGCATTTGATTTCTAACGCCCCAAGAAATATCTTTCCAACCTCCTTACCAAAATGCCCTGAGGTAATCACAGAACAAAGAGCGTAGGAGGAAACTGTCTGTGTGGGCTTCCCATTCCCCACCCCCTTCAGGAGCTTCTTCCCATCCAAACTTCTCCTAGCATTCTTCATACAGACCAATACCCTGACTCTCTCCAAGTGGAAAGAGCTAATTTCAGACCCCCGTGAAAACATTCTAGAAGAGGCTTTCTATGAGCAAGCTTTGATATGTGGACTAGTCAGGCTCCAGAACAAGGCTGGTAGTTCTGAGGATCAATCAATATTAAGAACTCTCTGGCCAGGCAGTGGTGACACACACCTTTGATCCCAGCACTCAGGAGGCAGAGGCAGGCAGATCACTGAGTTCAAGGACACCCAGGGCTACACAGAGGAACCCTGTCTGGGGTAGGGGGCAGGTAAGAACTCTCTGAACTTAGCATTGCTGACAGCTAGCCAGCATGAACTCCTGAGAGATGAGAAGCAGAGTGAACCCAGGCCTTAGCACATCAGGAGAGGGAGAGAGTCCTCTACCAAAGTCCCACATCTGTCATGGGCTGCATAGGACACCTTCCCACTCAAGACAGGGTTCTATGAGAGTAGGTGGCAGCTGGCCCAGGGTGCAGGTGAGAGGCTGGCTCTAAGCCCTGCTTGTGCTACTCTAGAGGGTGGCATCTGGGAAGCTGGACTGATTTTGATCCAAGAGTGTCTCTGGTCTTCTCAGGGGGCTGATGACATGTTGGCTATAGCTATATGTCCTAGTTAAACACAAAAACCCACCTAAAGAAACAAAAGCAGACACATGAGCTCAATGGAGCCAGTCCTAGTTCCCAGGAGACTTTTCCTCTCCACCTGACTGCTGGGTCCTTTGGTAGCCACTCCACAAAAAGCACTTTAAGGGCAGGTCTTTTGCTTTCAGCACTCACATTCCTGTGTGGACAGACTCCCTAACAATCAGGTGGCCAGTGAACTGAAAAGATGCGTGACCAACTCCAGAAAAACTCTCACAGTGGCTTCTTGTTGAAATAACTATGAAGGTATCTTTTTTCTTTTTCCCTTTTTTCTACTTCCTTGAAACAATGTGGTAGCTGGAGCTGCAACAGCCAATTTAGACCAGGAGACATGCTGTAGAGCAGAGACACAGGGGCCTGGGTCCCTAATGACACAGAAGAGGCAACCAACAGTTTAACTGGAGACATCATTTATATGAGAAGAGAAGAGTTTAAGACACTCACACTCAAATTATTCAACCAATAGGCATAATCATGTGTTGTCTTAGGGTTTCTATTGCTGTTAAGAGACACCATGATCACAGCAACTCTTATAAAGGAAAACATTTAACTGAGGTGGCAGCTTACAGTTCAGAGGTTCAGGCCATTATCATCATGGCAGGGAGCATGATGGCACGTAGGCAGACATGGTGCTGGCTACATCTTGATCAGAAGACAACAGGAAATAGTCTGAGTATCACACTGAGTGAAGCTTGAGCATATATGAGACCTCAAAGCTCGCCTCCAAAGTGACACACTTCCTCCAAGGCCATATGTACTCCAACAAAGCCATTCCTGCCAATAGTGCCACTCCCTCTGGAAGGCATTTTCTTTCAAACCACCACATGTTTGGATCCAGAGAACATTCTATGTTACCCTCAAACATCTCTTACTACATCCTACCATTCACCTACAGTCACTTCACCCAAGAAACTTACCAGGATTATATCCTAGGATAGAAAGAATCATTTCTTTGATTGATGCAATGTGGCATAGTGGTTAAGAGTTTAGGATCAGGCATTAGGCAGGCCTGTCTTCAATCCAAGTTCTCTCAGTTAATAATCACATTACACCAGGAAAATCATGTCACATCTACGAGCCTCAGTTTCCTTAGCTCAGCTCACAGTAGGGATGGCTCAAGATTTCATGAGGATTAGATGATAACACAAGTGAAGATCTCACCCACATGAGACACACCTGAACATCTTTTCCAGACATCAGCCACACATGAGCCATTTATCAAAATCAAAACATGCAACTGTGGCAACTGTCACACTATGGTCATGTCCTACATTGAAAGATTCTAGCATTGACACACAGAGTGGTCCCTAGGATCACACTGCCAAATGGCATGTAAGTCTTCTCAGTTTGTGAGAGCATACTCTTTCTTTGCAGAGTGATGAGATTGGCTAAAGAACTTGTCTCTTGTTAAACAACCTGAAATGGTACTGATTTGGTATCTTTCTTTATTTTGGGTTTTAATCAAGACCCCTTATACCTTTCAACTTAGCCTTTCTCAGCTGTAACATACAGGGCTTATGCTGCAGTTGTGATTTGCTTTTTTACAGCATACATTAAAACAAATGGATAATACATTCAGTCACTACTAAACCACCCCAAGCCATCTCACACCCCAAGAGGTATGGCTGCCACCCCTATAGTTCTGACATGGGCACTGAGTAGGAAACTGTACAAATTCCATCACTTATCTCTGTGAATATCCTAGACGCAGGAACACAAGGAGCACACTAAACACTAGTTAGTACTTGAATGTCACTGCCTAGCCATATTATAGACCTGGACAGAAGACCCAGCATAATTCCATTCCAGACTGCCCAAATTCTTCCACTAATCAAAAATTACATGCTAAGAGTCTAGAGATAGTTCAATCACCAAAATTCATGTTTAAAAAAAAATGCTGGGTGTGGATGGCATATGCTTATAATCCCAGAACTAGAGAGGTAGAGACAGGATTGCTGGGGCACACTGACCAGTTGACCTACCCTAAACCATGAATTCCAGCCAGTGAGAGGTTCTGACTTAAAAAAAAAATTTAAATAAAAAAATTTAAAAAAGGAGAGCTCCTAAAGTTCCTAAGCATGTCTTTCGGCCTCCACATTTACATTAACATGTGCATATATGAATATACAAACACGTGTACACACACAAAATCACATGCTAGAAGTGAACTATCTATGGAGGAATCTGTAATTGTTTCTACAAATGCATCTGCGAAACCCAAATGGCTTTTGCTGTGATGAGATTTGATTCATTTCATGGCTTCCTGGCAAAGCCAGTGAAACCCAGCAGGGAATTCACAAAACAAGGATTCTTTTCTCAGCCAAACAAAGAAAACCTTCAGAAAGCATTCTGCACCACATGGGCAGCTAAAAATGTTTGTCGGCAGTATTTCCATCAGGTAGCATGTTCCTTACGTACAGTTGTGGTGACTCTCTGAAAGTGGCAAAGCTCAAATAAAATGTAATCTGTGACAAGGATGCTGTGGCTAGCTTCTGTGTCAGAGCCACTTTTGAGCAATGGAATCATTTTGATGAAAAATATGGGCTTTGCCCATTAAGAAGCAACCATGTAAAATGGTTTTTGGCATTTATTAAATGTTTGATTTGGCAAATTCATACCAGTTCAGACCAGAAAGCAACTCACTTCTCCGAGAACACAACCTCATCTTCCTGTGCCCAAATGTGGGGTTGAAATAATTAGGCAGGTGTGTAGGTGGCAACTGCTAGGGAGCAGAGACTTGGAGGCCTACATGCAAATGGAGTCTGACCTAGGCAGGAGGCCCAAAAGGCAGGAAAAGGCTGTACCCTTCAGCTTGCCTGGGTTTGCAAATCTCTCAATTGGCTCAATTGGCAATTGAGGCAAAATTTCAGAGCCTCATTTGTGAAAACAAGAGTGAAAAAACCACCTACCAGTCTCAATAGGTAAGTGTGACTCAGTGGTCAAGTGTCTGCACAGCACGTATCTTGCAAGACCCTGGGAGACAGACAGGAAGGACTACTATGCTCACCCATGGAACCTCATTCTGGTCCTCCCTCATGGAGAAAAAATGAGGGGGGACTAAGGCAGAAATGGTCATGTACCCTAAGCAGGCAAACTTAGGGAACAAATGAGGTTCCTTGTCTTTTTCTGCTCAGCAGTCTCTGCCTCCCAGGGAAAGTTTAGGTCCTAGGAGGAAAGACCTTCCTTAGTGATGACTGCTAGGCCTCCTTGTCCAGTAAGGAAGTGCTGTGGGATGGTCTGTATAGCAAATGTGTTGCTCTGATTGGTTAGTAAATAAAACACTGATTGGCCAGTAGTCAGGCAGGAGGAAATATAGGCGGGACAAGGAGGAGAATAATTCTGGGAAGTGGAAGGCTGAGTCAGAGACACTGCCAGCCGCCGCCATGACTAGCAGCATGTGAAGATGCCGGTAAGCCATGAGCCACATGGCAAGGTATAGATTTATAGAAATGGATTAATTTAAGATATAAGAACAGTTAGCAAGAAGCCTGCCACGGCCATATAGTTTGTAAGCAATATAAGTCTCTGTGTTTACTTGGTTGGGTCTGAGCAGCTGTGGGACTGGCGCGTGTCAGAGATTTGTCCTGACTGTGGGCCAGGCAGGAAAACTCTAGTTACAAGGAAGGGTGTAAAAAGATCAGAGTGGTCTAGTTGAAGATAAACAGCTAGGAAGCAGAGACTATAGATATTTGGAAAATCTCCAAGTATGTCTAACCCATGGCCTGTGGGATCTATAGAAGACACTATCATATAAAAATGTCTAAAGATTGGCTCTCCCAGGCCTTCCACAATGCCCCACTGCCCTCCCTTGCTGACATTCTGGAGTATGAGTCATTTATCCTCATACCTGTACAAGTGGAAGGGACCCAAAGCAGGCAGCAACTTGCCTTCAGCACACCCGGTATAGTGATGGTCATGTGAATGCATGCAAGTGTGCACAGATACAGACACACACACAGAGGCATATATATGCCATACTGGCATACCACACAATACTCACTGGGGGAACATGAATACCAGGTTGAAGAGGTCAATCTGTTTCATATCACTCTATAGACTCTTATAGAAGGGGAGGAGTAACACATAACACAAACCACTTGGGTGCCACTTTTCACCTCAGCTCCCAGTGCTGAGTAGTCAACCAAACTGGTCTGAAACATAACCAGATGGAATGCAGATAGGGTATGTGGGAAAGGAACCACAGCCATTGGACTTAGTATGCTAGGAGTTTCCACTTTAACAACTTCTGAGAGAAGTAAAAAACTTTCTGAATATAGCCTGGCGGTGGTGGCACACGCCTTTAATCCCAGCACTCGGGAGGCACAGCCAGGTGGATCTCTGTGAGTTCGAGGCCAGCCTGGTCTACAGAGTGAGATCCAGGAAAGGTGCAAAGCTACAGAGAAACCCTGTCTCAAAAAACCAGAAAAAAAAAAATAAAAAAAATAAAAAAACCAAAACAAAAACAAAAAAAAACCTTTCTGAATATAAGGACAGTGAGAAACAGAAGAAAAGAAAGGGGGTACAGCTACGGGCTGGGACACAGCTCAGCAGTTAAGTGCTTGGTATGAAAGTGTAAGAACTGTTGTTCAGATCCCTATAAACCCATGTAAATGCCTAGTGGGTATGGTGGCCCACTTAGGGGGTGATAGGAAAACTCATATTCCCCATAAGATCTTCCAGCAGGGCCCAGGAATGAGCCTGTCCTCTCTGGTAACATTCAAGTGGTCAAAAGGTGGCAAAAGACATCACAGTTTGACTCTCCAGTCCACATGATTCAAGCCTTAGAAGTGGGAGACGGGATCCCCAAGGCAGGCTGGCAGGCTCTGGGTTTGATTAAGAGATCTTGCCTCAGTGAATAAGGTGGGAGAGTGATGAAGATCAATTCCCAACATTAACCTTGGGCCTCCACATGTATGCACACACACACACACACACACACACACACACACACACACACACACACACATATATGTATATATATATATATATATATACCTACACCCATTCATATGTGCACCCTCACACATTCAAAAATCATGCATATACACATGCACAATGCAATACACACACACATTAAAAAAAAGAGAGAAAGAAAGGGAAGGAGGGAGGGAAGGAAGAAGAAAAAAGCAATTACAAACAGAAGGCCAATGGAGAGGCTACTGTACCAGTCTTGGCAGGTTGGCAAGTATGAAGACAATGAGATAGAAAATAGAGTAGAGACCCAATCAACGGTGACAGGGATGCTGAGGTTTCTACCTGGTGAGGCTGGTAGAACCACTGTGGGAGACAGGAATCCAAGAGGGTTCCTATTAGGAGGTAAATGGTAAGTTCATACACCAGTGGGTAAAATGAGGCTAAGAGCCATATCTCTCTTGATTAGATGGTGACAAAGGGCACCTCCAGCTCCAGAAGAAAGAATCTTGTGGCTGGCCAGTCAACGGGACCATGAGAAGTGAGGTGCCTCCTCTGTACCTCACACTTACCTGATTCCTATCAGGTGGGGTTTATAAAAATGCCTCACCATGCAGGCCTCACCTGGAGTAGCCTTGGGCCAAACTCATGGGTGAGGTAGCAAAGACAACAGACAGTATGACATCCGTGCCCATCTGCCATCTTCCAAGAAGCCCTTCAGGGAAAAAAGAGTGAGAGGACAAACAGCAGGGAAGGGAGAAGCCAGTCCTAGAAAGGACAGGGAAGAGACAGGTGGGCAGCAGGAACAGCTGTTAGCCTGGAGACTTCTGGCAGGTGGTGCCACAGGCATCCTGTGACTGGTGTCATCTTCACTATCCTGACTGCAGGAGGGAAGCAGCTCTAGCTCTACCTCCTATATTGCCCCCTGAACCTTAGGGTTAGTGTCATCAGAAGTGGAAAACTTGTGGTCCTGTCTATATAAAGGAATTATGTCCCTTCCTCCCAGGCACACAGTAGGCCAATCATAAATATCCAGAAAGGAAGTGAATGAATCTCTCATAGTCCTGAAAGTCAAGCCTGCTTTGCTCAAAGCACTATCTACTCTCACCCCAAGAGTAGTTTCAAAAGCTACCAGAGCTGAGCTAATCTTTCAGGATGGAGGCACAGATGATGCCTGTGGCCTGATTCAGTCTCTCTTTAATCTACTTGGTTTTCTGCATCAAGTCCACCAAAGCAGCATGGATAATGACCTCCCAGTTTGCCCAAGGCTGTCCACATCCATAGAGAAATCACAGCCAACATGGAGCTGAGTTTGCTTTGGGCTATATTTGAACATAGGCCTTGCTTTTGCAGAGCTCTGCCAACTCAGCAACTTACTATTTCTCTGAATCTCTAGTCCTTATCCCTGAGGCAGAACTAGAAAATGGCCTCAGACCCATGGAGTTTTACAGTGATTAGAGAGGGTATGTCCATCAGAATCACACCGTTAGATGATGGTGACTATGCTGAACTACTGACCTAGCAGTTTCCTGTCCTCTCATCTGTTCAACTAGCATCCTCACAGGTCTCTGATCCTTTCCCTTCCTATTCCTCTGATTCTTTGTATTGAGACTGTACATCTACCTGCCTTACTACCCATGTTGTGACCCAGTATCAAGTATCTTTTCTACTCATCTTCCCAACCTGGGATAGCTCCACCATGCTTAGAGTAAAAGTTGACTACAGGCCAGTGGATAAGACTGGCTATCACCTTCATGTGTGTAGTAGATGAGGAGCCTCCCAACTGGAGGCAAGAGGGTGATGAGATGAGATGGGCTTAGAGATACCATCTAGGACCTCCCAGTCTGTTGAGTTAGTAAATGGAGATCTGAGGAGCCAAATGAGCTGAGGGAAAGGGTTCCATTCAGGTTACATAAAGAGGAAGAATGTCACCTGATTTAGGTTTCCAGGAGCCACTGCTGAAAGCCAGACCCTCCCAACATGGTAAGTCCCTGGGTCCCTGGAATGAAGGAAGGGCTTAACAGATCAATCAATCAATCAATAACTGGGGCTCAAACTTTACAGCAAGATTTGGCCACTTAGCAACCAAGTGGAGCAAGGAACATAGCTCTTTGTTGAACAGCATGGTTTACCAAGACAGTAACCATAATAGTGAAGTGGAGGATGAAACTGGCCATGCCTGGACCTAGTCTTCCTCTCTGGTGGTGTCATTTAATTCTCCCAACACTCCTAGACCCATTTGTCAGAGAAGCAGAGAAGATAGGTTCAGGGAAGTTTAATCACTTGCTTAGTCATAGTCAGTGAAGAATAGAGCCTGTTGCAAACCCCAGCCTCCTGCCACTACAGCCCCTGTTCCTTGCTGCCTCCACTCAGTCTCATTGCTCAGGCCTGGCTCAGTGGCTCATTCCTTTTCTCCCCAAAACCTGCCTAATGAGTCAGGGCAGTGTCTCCCCTGTAGGAGAGGGAGGGCCATTCTGTGATGCTCCAAGCAGGGGTTCCCCCAAAGACCTCAAATTAACAACATCCAGCACCCTAGCTGTGCTGGTAGAGTGTCCCTTCCTCCGACTCACCCACGCCTCCCCTTGAGGCTTGTTGAAGCCCAGAACTAGACAAGTGCCCTGAGCAAGAAGTACAACTGAACATGTCTCCCTAGGACCATTTCTGACAAAAGTAGCTACTTCAGAGCAACAGTTTCTCTCAGCCCACTTTTCCAGGTCTTTTGAAAAAACAGAGAACGAAAAACAAGATCCCTCAGCAATCAGCTCAGGACCAGGCGGGGGTAAATAATTTTTCCCTCTCTGGAGGAGAACAAAGATGTCCAAGTAAGTAGGAAAAAAGCAGAATTCTGTGTTGGGGAGCTGGCTCAGCTGGTAAAGGTGCTTGCTGCACACCCTTGGTGACTTGAGTTCAATCCTTAGAACCCAAGTAAAGGTAAAAGAAAGAACTGATTCCACAACATTATCCTCTGACTCTCTCCCACACACATCTGACCAGGCATGTAAAGAATGCTGAGGCAAAAGGATTACAGATTCAAGACCTGTTTGGGTGACAGTGTGAGTTTAAGACCAGCCTGGGCAATTTGATAAGAGTCTGTCTTATAAGTAGAGCATTTACTTAGCATGAATAAGGCCCTGCACCACTGAAAAAAGGTAAAATACAATGAAATAAAAACAAATATCTGGCTTCTGGGCCAGAAGACAGGACGGTTGGAGTGGGCTGTTCCCTCCCCTTTCACAGTACAACTAGGGGTTATTGCTTTGGCAATTTTAAATTTCTTCTTTTTAAATTGTTTTGAAATTTCATCCATAGATATATGTTTTAACATGTGTGTGTGTGGGGGGGGGGTGCCATGCATACGTATAGGCACATGCATGTCACGGAACAATGGAAGTCAGGACTTTTGGGTTCTGATTGAGGAAGGGTCTTTTTTGTTTCTGCTGCTGCACTGTATACTCCAGGCTAACTGGCCGTGTGCTTAAGGACCTTTCTCCTGGCTCTGATTTCCATCTCCCGTAGGAGTTCAGGGATTGCAGGTACATGCCAACTCATCCAGATTTCTCACGGGTTCTAGAGATTAAACTCATGTTGTTAGGATTGAGCAGCTAGCACTCTTACCCACTGAACTCCAGCTCATGCTCAGTTTTATTTATTTATTTTAATAATGAGAAAAAGTATTAAAAGATCATTCAAAAGTCATTTTAAAAGAGAACACAAGAGCCAGGCAGAGATGGTGCACGCCTTTAATCCCAGCACTCGAGAGGCAGAGGTAGGTGGATCTTTGTGAGTTTGAGGCCAGCCTGGTCTACAGAGCGAGATCCAGGAAAGGCGCAAAGCTACACAGAGAAACTATCTCAAAAAACCAAAAAAAAAAAAAAAAAAAGAGAGAGAGAGAGAGAACACAAGAATGGCACAACTTAGAAACAACAAACAATTTTAAAACAACACTCGAGCTGTCTGGAGAGGGCTCCAGTTAGCAGCTAGTAGGTACCCACAGCTTTTTAGGGGATCATCTGGTGGTTGATGTATTTCAATTTTAATTTCAGAAGTTCCTGCATGCCCCAAATACTTATCTGCCCACCCTTTTTCTTGCCACCTTCCTCCTGGCTGCAAGCTTAGGGTGTTCGGAACAACGGGTGCTTAATTCGCTTAGGCAGATGCTGTAAAGGTATTGCCATACACATGGCCCTGGGAAATAAATTCCACAAATAGAATCTGGGCAGAGACCATTAAAAGTGTTGGTCCAACATCACTTTATAGGGCAGAATACTGACATGTTCAGGCCACTACAAGTCGGCTGGCCCTTGGTATTGGTCTGAGGTCCCTGCTGATGCATAAACCAGCTTGTTTTCCCCCATTTTCAGTGCTTAGCCCTAAAGCACACAGAAGGCCCTTCTCCTACCTGCTAACTGCGGGGATGGGGGTGGAAATTGGATGGACAGAGGCTAGTCACATGTCATCTGCTTCTTACACTCTATCCCTGGTCAGGTTAACAGTGCCTGCAGATACAAGTGTGAAGGTGGACACAGAACATTCCAGAGGAGGTAAGGGCAGCAGAGAGAATGTTGTACAGAGTGCTCTGGTACAGTTTAATGTATTTTAGCCTTCAAAAAGACAGCACTAAGGGCCAGGGATGCAGTTCAATGGTATAGTATTTGCCTAGCTTCCACAAGGCCTTGGGTTACAACCTAAGCACCACAAGGGAAAATAAAATCAGTGTGGCTTCTCAACATCAGGCAGAAGACTGAAATGCTACAGTGAAATGCAAAGACTTCATCTGAACACTGTAATGGCCAAAACTAGGGCTGGGAGTGGAGAAGGGTCCTCAAGACAACTCAGTCAATAAGGGTACTTTATCACCAAGCCTATACCTGAGTCCAATCCTTGAGACCAAAAGATGGAAGAGAACCCATTCCTCAAGATGTCCTAACCTACACACACACACACACACACACACACACACACACACGCACGCACGCACGCACGCACACACACACACACACACACACACACACACACACATACCATTTATGGCCAAGGACTTACTTTCAAGAAAACTTGAAGAATACACACACAAGATATAAGTAATAAGGAGGAAAAGGAGGGGGGCATCTGGCTAATGTTGGGTTGTAGGTAATAGGCAAGTTCTCAGTACTCCACTGATGTAGTCACCCACCTATAGAAGAGCTACTGTGAGAACATGGACACTGTGCTTTGCTCATTAATATGTTCCCACTGACACCTAATAAATATAACAAATGGTGAAAGGTTTTAATGACAAGAAAAACAGTTTTATATCATGTAAGAAAAAAGATGAGAAACAAGAGCTGGGGTATGGAGTAGAATGCTTATCTTGTAAGCATGAGTTTGATATGCTATACCCCATGTTTTTGTTTTTGTTTTTAAAAAGCCAGGGGTGGTGGTATGTGCTTATAATCAGAGAGTTGGAGAGGAAAGACAGGAAGATATCTGGGCTTGCTAAAGGGAGATGGTGGAGGAGCCAGAACAGCTGAGGGTATCCTCTGACCTCCATATGCACAGTTACACATACACAAAAAATGCATATACACATACCCAAAAAAGGAGCAGGGTGGGAAGAGAAATGAAAAAAGAAAAGTAATACACAGAAAATAGTGTGCAGGTATAGCTCAGTGTCAGGACTCATGCAGGAGGCCCTTGTCAGTCTCAAGTACTACAATGGAGGAATAAGTAAACCAAACTGTGTGTAGGAGAAACATTAGAAAATAGAAAACATTACTTAAAAGTCTTAACTATGAGCCCTGCAGTGGTGGCACACACTTTAAGCCCGGCACTCGGGAGCCAGAGGCAGGCAGATCTCTGAGTTCAGGACCAGCCTACTCTACAGAGCAAGTTCTAGGACAGTCAGAGCTACACAGAGAAACCCTGTCTCCAAAAACAAATAAAAGAGTCTTAACTACAGCTAGACAGACCTGAGTGGTGAGTTTAATGGTTTTGAGCAAAGTAACTTACCAGTTGCTATCACTGAAACAACAACGAAATGAGGAACTGAGAAAGCACCATGCAACATGGTTGGGGAAATAATCCTCCCATAGATGTTACTGTAGTCCTGTGAGGACATATCAGCCTGGGCCTGCAAGGAGGAGGAAGGCGCCACCTTAGACTACAGAACCAAGCTCTTTCAGACTCTCTTCCTTGAACCCCATAGGTCCCAAGAGAAGGTATGGTGTGGTTCAATTGAGCCTTCTCAAGAAGATAGGTTGGAGTCTTAGCTCCCAGTAACACAAGACGTACTCCTATTTGTAAAAAGGGGTGCATGGAAGTAATGGGTTTTAAATGCAGTCATTAGGATAGACCCTGAGCCAAAAAGATTGGCACATTTATAGACTACTGGCAATGGTCGAGAGAGTGCCTGAGCTGACCTGCTCTGGTGTCATGATAGAATTCTCATCCAGTGTCTGATGGAAGCAGATGCAGAGATCCACGACTAAGCCCCAGGTGGAGCTCCAGGAGTCCAATCGGCAAGAGAAAGGAGGGATTGTATGAGTGAGAGATGTTGAGACCATGGTTGGAAGAAGCACAGGGACAAATAGCCAAACTAGTGGAAGCACATGAACTGTGAACTAATGGTGGAGGAACCACCATGGAACTGGAACAGGCCCTCTGGAAAAGTGAGACAGTTAATTAGCTTGAACTGTTTGGGAGGCCCCCAGAAAGTGGAGCCAGGACCTGTCCTGGGTGCATGGGCTGACTTTTTGGAGCCTGGGGCCTATGCTGGGACACTTTGCTCAGCCTTGGTGTAGGGAGGAGGGGACTCAACCTGCCTTGGCTGAGTCTACCAGGCTCGGCTGACTCCCCAGGGGAGGCCTTGCTTTAGAGGAGGTGGGAGTGGGGGGGTGGGAGTTGGGGGGGAGGGCTGGGGGTTGGGAGGAGGGAAGGGGGGGAATCCGTGGCTGATATGTGAAATTAAGTTAATTATTAAATAAAAATTCTATAAAAAAAAAAAGAGAAAAGGGACACTTGAAGACTCACACACCTATGCAGATGAAGAGGCAGAGATGGGGGAAACATCTATAAGGTAGCACAAAAGTCAGCAAACTGCAAGAAGCTTGGAGAGGAATGTTTATAGGGAGGACCCAGCCCTGATGACACTGTGAACTTGAATTCCCATCCTTCAGAACCCTGAGGTGATAAATGCTGTCTTATAAGCTGGGCAGTGTGCAATGCTTTGTTACACCATTTCTGGAAAACAGTGTGAGAAATTTCCCTCAAAGTTACCTTAGCAAGTCACTTGTCTCTCTAGGATTCAGTTTACCTTTCTAGAAAATAAACAGTGGAGTTTCAAATTTGGTTTTAGTTTTAACCCTGATATAAAGTTTTATATAGAAACCCAAATATAGAAAGTAACAAAGGCCTGGTCAGGTAAACACCTGGCAATACCCACATGCTTCCTACAGAATAGCCCCTGAAAACCCTAAGTCCAGATCTAGAAACCCCTGCCAGCACTCCATCCCAAGAATTGCCAAAGCAGAAACCCACTGACCAATAGCACAAAGCATCTTATGAATGCTGAGCCCAGGCTGTTCCTCGAAGAGCTTCAAGCCTGTCAGGAAGGTTGTAAAGACCTGGAACCCAGAGCTGATCCACCTTCACCCTCACAGTGTGCCAGCTGCACACGGGTCACCTGACCTACCACATCTAAAATTATCTTGCCTTCTGAAGACAAGCAGATGCTGTGCTTTATCGAGCATGGTTAAGTGGCAGAACAAGAGGCATGATGTGCCCTTATCACCCAAGGTCGGCAGTGACGTCCACAGACATTTGATTACCCTGGTAATGAAATCAAGAGGTCACTGCCAGTCTGACAGGCACTGGGTCACAAGGACAAGCAAGACTCATGTGATTGTCCCCTCTGGCCTAGAAACCCTTCTGGGAGCACAGTCACCAAGGAGAAAAGTAATAATTCTCTACAGCAACTGTGGAATCCAGTCTTCATTCACTGAGTGATTTGGGGTTTTGAGGGGACTTTTGTTGTTTTATTTTGTTGGCTTGTTTATTTTTTTTCCTTCTTTTTCTTAAAAAAAACTTTTTATATTAACTTATTATGTATATAAACGTTTTGCCTGCATGTATGTCTGTTTACCACATGCACACCAGATGCCCAAGGAAGCCAGAAGTTGTTACCAAATCCCCTTGAACTGGAGTTACAGACAGTTGCGAGATGCCATATGGGTGCTCGTAATCGAACCCTAGTCTCTCTAGAAGAGCAGCCAGTGTTCTGAATCACTGAGCCATCTCTCCAGCATCAAATTGTTTTGTTTTAACAGGGTCTCAATACTTAGTCTAGGGATGTAGAACGAATCTTAAAAGGTCTTATTAATAAAAACAAACCTGGAGCCAGGTACTGAGGTCAATGCTGGAAGATCAGAGAAGCAGAACAAGCCATAGCTTCCTCACCTCGCAATTCCTCATCTGGTCCTGTTTCCTCAGACTGGAAGTCTCTGAGTCCTTATCCAAATGGATCTCAGCTGAACTGCTTCTCAAAAGCCTGAAAGCTTAACCAGTCTCTAGCTCCTGGTCCTCACGCCTTATATACCTTTCTGCTTTCTGCCATCACTTCCTGGGATTAAAGGCTCATTTTGTGGGATTAAAGGTGTGAGTCACTGCTGTGGGATGTTCAGTATGTTAAATGTGTTGCTCTGATTGGTTAATAAATAAAACACTGATTGGCCAGTAGCCAGGCAGGAAGTATAGGCGGGACAAGGAGAGAAGAGAATTCTGGGAAGTGGTAGGCTGAGGCAGAGAGACGCTGCCAGCTGCTGCCATGAGAAGATGTTAAGATACTGGTAAGCCACGAGCCACGTGGCAACTTATAGATTAATAGAAATGGGTTAATTTAAGATATAAGAACAACTAGCAAGAAGCCTGAGCCATTAGACCAAACAGTTTAAATAATATAAGCATCTGTGTGTTTATTTTATAAGTGGGCTGTCAGATAGAAGGACTGGTGGGTGAGAGAGATTTGTCCTGACTGTGGGCCAGGCAGGACCAGGAAAACTCCAGCTACAAGCCACCATGCCTGTCTGTTTCCAGTATGGCTTTAAACTCACAGAGATCCAGGTAGATCTCTGCCTCTGGAACGCTAGGATTAAAGGCGTGTGCTACCACTGCCTAACACCTATGTTTAATATTGTGGCTGTTCTGTTTTCTGACCCCAGATAAGTTTATTAGGGTGCATAATATTTTGGGGAACACAATACCACCACATAGGCTGGCCTCAAACTTGTAGCAATCCTCTCCAACCTCTACTGCCTGAGTTCTGAGACTGTAATTATGTGCTGTTATTAAATCTGGCCATACTTATTTTGTTTGTAATTATACCAATCACATGTCTTCCCTACTAAATTACCTTACAAATAAAATTGAGGCACCATGAGCCTGCCTCAGGGGTAACCAGTGCTCAGACTTCTGAGATATATACATCCTTTCAAGGAAACCTCCTAGCCAGAAGAAAGGATCTGGGTAACCCTGAGTCTTCTGGAGTATGCTGTGCAGTTGATAGTAGGAAGGTACATGGGGGAACTTATGAATGGGAAAACTGTTTTATGAAGAAGGTGGTTCAGATAATTCCAATCCCTGGGTCACTGAACCTACTCACTCACTCACTTACTGGTGTCAGTCAGAAAATAATGGCCCCATTCATTATTTAGACACAGTGCAACTTTTCTGAGAAATTCAGAAGTCCTCTCAAAAGGTCCTTAAATCAGCACTATCATGATGATGAAAATGACAATAATGGGTATGGGATAGTCTATTGCCTTTGTAGTGGTTCTACCAAGTTGACAGAAATGTTGCCCTCCATACAAAGAAACCATAACCCAAAGAAATCAGCAACTTGTTCTATACCCCCCTGAAGCTGGAAACCTTCCAACCACAGCCCCCACAACTGGAGGCAGTAGAACAAGTAGACAAGTAGAACCTTGTCAGCAATGATGAACCATTCCACTCAGCAACATCACTTCACCAGGTGGCCAAGGACCCAGCACCAGCACTGTGACTCCCAGCTCACATTATTTGTTGACTGATGTTGAATGAATAACCAATGAACAAGCTAATTCAAATCAGTCAGTCTGGTTTGGAGCTTTCCTGATAGTGAACCTATCTTTTTCCTCTGGGAATGTCACCAAGCTGCTCCTCAGAAGAATTAACACTTTGGTATAGGGCTCTCTCCACAGGGCTACTCCATTTCCCTGCTCCCCCCACCCCCCAACCCCACCCCGCACCAGCCTTCCTTTCCATGAGAGCTGGAACAAATGGTGACATTCTAAAGCATAACAGTCATTCTCTTCCAATAGCCTCCTCACACGTATCACTCCTGCAGGGGGGTTGAGAGAGCTTTGATTTATTATATAGCTTTTGGATATAGAATCATTGAAAAATAATCAACTCTTTCACTCAAGATCCTTTTACCTCTTTTTTATTTATTTATTTTTTTTGTTTTTGTTTTTCGAGACAGGGTTTCTCTGTGTAGCTTTGCGCCTTTTCCTGGAACTCACTTGGTAGCCCAGGCTGGCCTCGAACTCACAGAGATCCACCTGGCTCTGCCTCCCGAGTGCTGGGATTAAAGGTATGCGCCACCACCGCCCGGCTTACCTATTTTTTAAATAAAAGAATAAACTGTGCAGTAATCCTGAGCTAAATAAATAAAAAATTCCACACTTTTGCCCAACAGAACCATCTGTATCACTGGGAAATATCTACAGTCCTCAACAATCTTTTATCTTTATGTTAACATTTTCAGTCTTTCAATCTTTGGACATTCTGAGAACTTCTTAGATTTGGGTCCTCTAACAAATGTATATGAATAATTAGCCTATTAACTAATAAAGTTGTAATTGGGCACCATCCTCCTCTCATTCAGTTGTGTCTGTAATCACTTAGGTCACATCTGGGGCTAATATGAAAAGCAGATACAAGCAGGAAGGAATTCCTTTCTTAATATGATTACTGCCTGTAGCTGGAGTTTTCCTGCCTGGCCCACAGTCAGGACAAATCTTTGTCACCCGCCAGTCCCACAGCCTCTCAGACCCAACAAAGTAAACACAGAGACTTATATTGCTTACAAACTGTATGGCCATGGCAGGCTTCTTGCTAACTGTTCTTACAGCTTAAATTAATCCATTTCCATAAATCTATACCTTGCAACGTGGCTCATGGCTTACCGGCATCTTCACATGCTGCTTCTCATGGCCGTGGCTGGCAGTGTCTCTTTCCGCCTTCCTGTTCTCTCCATTCTCCTCTCTGTTAGTCCCGCCTATACTTCCTGCCTGGCCACTGGCCAATCAGTGTTTTATTTATTGACCAATCAGAGCAATTTGAAATACAGACCATCCCACAGCACTTCCCTTTTTCTTCCTTCTTCTTCTTCTTCTTCTTTTTTTTTTAAAGAGGAAGGTTTTAACTTTTACACATCTCCAAAGCCAGCTTGGTATATTTGGGAATTTGGGCGTAGCTTCTCTTACTACTTCCTGCTGGAGGGGGGCGCTGTATCTTATGGGGACACAAAGAAAATTTTAGGATTCTGGAGTAGTCCATGAGGCTGTATTGTCTGAGCCAGCTGCCTTGAAACAGTTCTGGATGTTGGATCATCTGGGCCATGGTGTCATCAGAGACCTTTCAGGGGGTCTTGGCTGGTCAAACCTGATGTATCTTAATCTGGAACAAATCCATAGCCTCTGGCTTTCTGTGGAAACAAAAGCAGAGCCTCCTTTCCAAAGTAACATATCCTTACATCCAAATTTTGAAGTCAAGGTACCTTTAAAATATACATTTTGGCATAACTCAACAGCTTTTGCAATCAAATGTTTTTCTTCAGTTACGAATATCAAAGAGAACATAATCCAGATTCTCTGTGTGGTAGCCATCTTTACGTGGCTAATTTTTTATATTACCTTGAGCCTATTGCTTTAAACTGCAGCATCCTAAGACTGAAACGGCACTGTGGCTGCTGGCTCCGCCCACTCCAGCTTCCCAACATGGTGGTGGTACGTTTTCAGCCAGCTCTGGGAGCCATCAACTCTCAGAAATAGTGGGTCTATGCTTCTATCAAAGCAGTGTGTAGCCCAGAAACTTCTTTTTGTTTTGTACTAGCAAAGGCTAAATCCACCACGCAGCTTAATGTGCCACTTGCAGAGGCCTCATTCCCACCATACTGCAGGTTGAGCGCACAAGCCAGGAACCCGCTATGGTAGCTCAAACACACAGGCTGCTGCTAACTTGAGAAAGACAACTAGGAACTGTGTTTAGCTCCGTTTTAGAATCTTTTTTCTCAGGTTTTAGGTGGAAACTTTTACCAACCCGTTGGGCGCCATTGTAGCTGGAGTTTTCCTGCCTTGCCCACAGTCAGGACAAATCTTTGTCACCCGCCAGTCCCACAGCCTCTTAGACCCAACAAAGTAAACACAGAGACTTATATTGCTTACAAACTGTATGGCCATGGCAGGCTTCTTGCTAACTGTTCTTACAGCTTAAATTAATCCATTTCCATAAATCTATACCTTGCCACGTGGCTCATGGCTTACCGGCATCTTCACATGCTGCTTCTCATGGCCGTGGCTGGCAATGTCTCTTTCCACCTTCCTGTTCTCTCCATTCTCCTCTCTGTTAGTCCCGCCTATACATCCTGCCTGGCCACTGGCCAATCAGTGTTTTATTTATTGACCAATCAGAGCAATTTGACATACAGACCATCCCACAGCAACTGCCAATCACTTCTGGTGTCTAGACCAAGAGAGTATGATCCAGCCAGCCACTTTATCTATCCATCAACCTATCCATCCTTTCACTCATCTGTCCTTCTCTTCATCCACTTCACTGTGCCACAGGGGAGATTTAAATGGAGAGGAAATGTGGTTCAGACCATTGAAAACCTCACATAAAGGGTGGAAATGTTTGCCACTATTCTCCAGCTCAACAACTGGTCCCTCACCATCATGGAATGTTCTCAGTCAGGTATCATATATCTGTGTTAGTCACTGTCTTATGCTCAGCCATGATTAAGCTCTAGGGAGCAAGAATCTGTTTTGCATCCCTGGTGGGTGGCACATAGCAAATGCAAAATAAACATTACTGAATAAGTAGGTAAGTGTGCAATGCACAATATACAAGACACAAAAAAGAAAGACAGATGAAACTTCTGTTCCTTGGAGTGCATAATGGGTCTCCATGATTTAGTACTGGTTGGAGCATAGGGCCCAAATGTTTGTATTTAGATGGTGCTAGGTAGTGGAAAGCTGTAGTTCAAAGCCAAGGGATTACACTGTCTTACATGGGTCATTCAGCACTGAGAGCCTGCCCACTTGCCTATAAACTGGAAAGGGGGTTTTAGAAAATATGTTCCAAATTCCTTGAGTTAAGGATTCTCTACAAAACTAACATTACTGTGCTAAGTACTCAAGTTGTAGCTTTACAGGGTCATGGGCTGAGCCAGGATCCCAGGCTTGCCTTTCTAAACAGTGCAAAAAGGACCATGGCTTGAGTCTTATCACCATGCTGATATTTCTTATCTTTGAGGATAGGAGAAGGGAAAGGTATTAAACTAGATACTTGCAAGTTTAAACCCCCAAGTCTAAACTTTCTTTACTTGAAGTCAAAAACATTGGCTAAGGTTAAATTTAGTCACAGAAAATACATGTCATAAATTTTTTAAAAAGAGCCCTAATTTAAAATATTTTGTGTCAATCTTCATTGAACCAATATTTAATAAGCCCTAGTATGTGCCGGGCAGTACTTAGGGAGTGAACCACGTAAAACACAGCCACTTCTAACCCAGAACAGTTGATCCAGTAGAGAAGACAGAAAATATACAAGTAAATGAACAAATGAAGATGGGATTATGAGCATAGACCATTCAATAAACAGCTCTATATGAAAAAACACAATTATAGCAGGCTCTTCTTTAGATGGCTTCTCTTTGGAGGTGATGTTCCGTCTGGGACCATAAAGCACTCTGGCAAAACAGTGTGGGAAAGACCATTTTAGGTGAAGGGAATAGCAAGGGCAAAGGCCCCATAGCTGGAAACAAGCTTGAGGAATTCACAGGACAATAAAGTGTCCAGAGCATCTGTGAATGGAGGAGGGAGTGATCCAAGGACACTGAGGGTGAACTGCAGAAGGCAAGTGCTGCCTAGGGTCTGTGGACTCCCATGGAGGAAGGTATCACCTAGCCTTTCACCAAGGTCTACCGAAAAATTCCACTTCCTTTGATTACAAAGGTAGACAATGACCATGGTGGTATTAGCAGTGCCTGGGACTTGTTACCAGCAGTGAATATGATACAGCATATCCAGTCATAACATAGTTACTGCAGATATCCAAAAATACCACGTATGCTCACCATAGATGTAAAGTCATAATAGCTACTAACCAGCTGTTAGACCTCATTATTTCAAATATTAACAAAAATGCACATACATTTCTATGTTTTACATTTTATAGGTATTTAATAACTATATTTGAAAGGAATTTATTTCCTTGGTAACTCTGTGTATTTCATTTTACACATGTAAAATTATTATTCTGAAAAGGAATCCTTAGACTTTACCCCCGCCAAAGCTTTTTGTTACCTATGACCTACGACCCACAAGTCAGAGTTAGAGGTTCATTTCAAGTAGAGTAGGAAAGTGAATGTGGGGTGGGGATGCAACAGAGGAATAATTGTCATTTTCTTAAGTTATCTGGGGGTTTGCAAAGAGAGGATTTGTGGCTGCCCAAGGCAATGCTGAAGGTAGGAGAAGGCTGTGGCTTTCAGTGACCACTGTTCCAGATGATTCTAATCAGAATCTCAGGGTCTTTGTGAACTTGGCTCCTCTCTGATGCACAGCCTTTCTACTGCATCACCCCACACTGCCCAGTGGACCCTTTTCAGAGCCCGTCCTGGGACATCTTCCCAGGGAGCTTCAGAAAATGAGCTCATGTGTCCAGAAGAAAAACAAACTTGGTGTTTGCCACTGTTTGGTTTGTGTATTGGTCTAGAAAAGAAATGGGATTTTTATGTAAGAAAGCCTTCCAGAAGGACCCCAGCAGTGGTTGGGCAAATACCACGGCGACAGACTATAAACAGGCAAGAAGGCCCAACCCCTGGCCCAGGCCCATGTGCGGCAGCCCCTTAGCTTACATGGGCCTTCCTGTTTTTCCCAACCTCTTCCACACTGCATCAACACACAGAGGCTTTTCAACACCCTCTCAGAGAACTGAAACATCATTCTCAGTCCTCAGACCCATGGGTATAGGCTCCACCAAGAGACCTGAGGATGGACTTAAACAGGGCTGGAGCTGTTGGGTAAGGGTCCATGGTTCAGGAGACTCTGGCAGCATAATCTTGTGCTCCTAGCTCTCCAAACAAGAAGTAAACAGAATAGGGGAGACAGGAAGTGAAGGATAAGTAGGAAGCTTCCTAGGAGAGAAGGGTGCAATGAAGGCCTCTAAGCCTTGTATGAAATATCTGGGTATAGCTGGAGTCTGGGTGGGGACAGTTCCCCTCAAAAGAGAAGTTGCATGTCCCTCAGAGAACAGAAGTGGAGAGGAAGGGGATGCTGACCTTTGGATCTAAACCAGGGTGCTAATGAACTGAATGTCTGCATCCTCATCAAAGTATACACGGTGAACCCTAATACCTAACACAATGGATTAAGAGAGGAGCCCTATGAATCACAACAGAGCCCTGACAGGAAAAGGAATAAGAAAGTGTGCTTCCTTCTACTGTGAAAGACAAAGAAACCATCTACAAAGCAGAAATGGTCCTTCATCTTGGACATCTAGAACTAAATGAAAGTGAACATCTACTGTTCACTTTCATTTAGTTCAAGCTACTCAGTCCATGTTATTTGTAATAGTGGTCTACACTGACTATAGACCACATATATGAGAACAAAGTCTAAGTGGGTTTGTCAATGCAGGTGTAAGCCAAAGAAGCAGGTCTGCACTGTGCCCACAGCTTCCCAGTTGCACTGTGTGCTCCTTTCTAAACATTTACTTTTTAAATTTATTTATTTTATGTGATGGATATTTTGTCTGCGTGTATGTATGTGTATCATGTGTATGCCTGGTATCTAAGGCAGCCAGTAGAGGGCATTGGATTTTCTGGAACCAGAGTTACAGATTGATGTGAGGTGCCATATAGGCTCTGGGAATCAAACCTAGGTCCTCTGGAACAGCAGCCAGTGCTCTTAACCACTAACCCAACTATTCAAACCTATCTGTTCCTTTCTAAAAAGGACAGGTTCGTTTTTTTGTTGTTGTTGTTTTGTTTTTTTTTCTGTTGAAGAAGGGCCTTTTTGTCCATATGCACCAGCATATCAGGCTTTGTTTCCCCAACACCTTGTCAGGGACATAATAGAAGCAAAAAGAAAAACCTTTTATTCTTCACATCTCAATGCTCTCACCCTCCTATCTTCCAGAATCTTCTATGTTTCCTGGAGTTTTCAACTGCCCTTGGTAGAAGGAACAGAGAACACTGCATCTACTCCTTGTTTGGAACCAGAAATCCCTGTATTTCATATTTGTATGTTTTATACTTTTAAGAAGCATATGAACCCAATAAAGCAAAATATGCAGACTTCTTTCATCTGAATGGCAGAGATAAGCTGTGTTCAGCAGACCTATTTGGAGTGTTTGCTATGTCCCTACAAGAGCTAAGCCCTTGGCTGCTGTTGGAGGTGGCCATGTTGGGACTAAAGACAACTAGGCTGACTCAACAGATGGCTGGTTCCATCATGAATACCAACCTCACAAGTGAGAGGGATGGTAAGCCTAAAACAGAGTTGCCTCCCAAGAGCAGGGTGCATGGAAACTAAGAAAAGCAGGGAGTTCTACCTGGGGACTCCAGCTGGCCCTGGCCCATTTTCTCTGCTCTCCCTTGATCTGGGAAACTTGGACCAGTTAAAGAGCCACTGTACTTCAGTTTCCCCTTCTGGAGTAAAATAATAGCACCTGCCTCAAAGATACTAGGGAAGTAACAGTTCATCCTGGCACACACCAAATAGTGAACAAATATTGGCTGTATCTTTAGCCCATTAGCAAAGATGTCAGATGATGGAGCCAGAATTCCTGTATCTGCTTAGCTGAGTTGTAATGGCTTGGTTGTACAGAGGCTTTGGCAGCTAAAGTGTTCCTTACCTATGGTCCTTCGGAGGTCTTCACACTGGCTGATGTGAGGAAACTTCAGGATTTCCTTCCACTTCTTGCTTTTCCCTTTGCGCTTTCCTCCACCCCCTGCAGAGATGGAAAGATGCCACTGATGTTGGTGCTGCCCAAAGCTCCAGAGCCTGCATCCCACCCCCATGAGCCTTTCCACCAGCTTCTAGGCTTTAGATCAAGTCGGTGACATGCTCTGAGCCCAAAAAACACTTTCTCTCTCTCTCTCTCTCTCTCTCTCTCTCTCTCTCTCTCTCTCTCTCTGTTTCTTCCCTTATTCTACATAGCAGGAACTATTATGTTCCCCTTGACAAAGAAGGAAGCCAAGGCACATGGAAGAACGAAGTCATTTAGGACCACACAGCTCTGTTTCTCTTTTAGACTGGATCAAATTGTGTAGCCCAGGGTGGCCTTGAACTCACAGAGATCCGTCTGCCTCTACCTCCCAAGTGTTGGGATTAAAGGTGTGTGCCACCACTGACTGGCCTCTATGGCTAACTAGTGGCTTAGCTCCAAACTCTGATCTTCAAGCAAGCTTTATTTGTTAGATCACAAACAAAATATCACCACATAAATGTGGTTTGTTTGCCTGCTCTTCAGCAAACAGGGTGCTAATATTTAAACACAAGGACACTCTGCATACAAACCCATTCTGGACTTCTTATCCACAGTCAGACATCCCACATGGCAAGAACCAGCTAGAACTGGTTAAGAGTTGCCCCATGAACAGGACACAAGACACCCAGACGAGCTGTCCCCACCAGCTAGGCACCCTCTCTGATGCTTATCTACTCTCTACAAAGTTGAATGTGCGCTTGCCTGGTTACTACAAAGGGTGGTACATGCAACCTCATAGAAGGGCAATCCTCTTGGAAAATCAGCCTGCATAGCAGGTGAACTAAGCTAGACATGTCCAATCCAACTGCTAAAGACCTGAAAGGGCCATCAGAACCCATGTGGCCCATATGGCTCCCATTCTCATTCCTACATTACTGATTCCAGGAGCTTGCTGGGATGAAGAATCTCTTTTTGTAAGATAAAATAGCATAAACTGATGGTTTCAAGTATAAAATTCAGTGGCATAAAGTGTGTTCGTATTGCTGTATAAATATCACCACTAGCCATCTCCAGAACATTTTTGTCATCCCAAAAAATAAACATGATTTGTTAAAACAAAACAAAACAAAAAACAACAACAACAAAAAACTTCCCCATACTCCCTCCTCTAACCCTATTCTCTTCTATTTTCTGTCTCAAATAGAATAATTTCCCCTTGGTGTCTGGCCTAGTTCATGTAGAACAAAGCCTGTAAGGTCTAGTCATAACATAGTACATGTCAGAAATTTATTCGTTTTTAGGGCTGAACGACATTTGGTTATATAGACATATTTGTTTTGTTTGAAACAAGGTCTCATGTAGCCTAGGCTGCCCTTGAATTCCCTGTGTACCCACACATGACTTTGAACTTTTGATCCTCCTATCCCTACTATCGAAGTGCTAAAATTATAGGTATGCAACACCACACCCAGTTTATGTGGCACTAGGAAACAGAACTCAGAGCTTTGTACATGCCAGACAAGCACTCTACAAACTACACTATATCCTGACCAGTGGACATGCATTTCTCCATTCACCTGTCTATGGATGCTGGAGTGGCTCCTAATTTGAGGCTGTGGTAAATATATTTTCCACGGACATTTGTATCCAAGCATCTGTTTCAAGCTCTGTTTTTAATCTCTTTAGGTACATTCCAAGGAGAGAAGCTGCTAGGTCACACAGCAAATCAATTCTTTTTTAAAAATAGATGTTGCACCCTTAACAATGAAAATTCCCAGATTGTGATCCCACTCTCTGAATGGAACCTAAGAATGTGACTTCTCCAAGGATCTTCAGGTGTTTCTCAAGTAACTGGGCTATGCAAAGCAGGTATTTGCTTCTCACAGGCAGTAACTTAGGGAAAATTAACATAGATTCATTAATTCATTCAACCAGGATATGTTGAACATCTCTTAAGTAGTGATCCTTCTGGAGGTACTGGGACACAATAGTCATGTTCACAGAAGACAGAAGTCAAACTTTCTTTCCTCTGGTGGTTTTTAACCCCCAAGACTATGTCCCAGGAAACATGTCAAAATATCTGGAGATACTTAATTGTCACAGCCTACTACTGGCAGCTGATGGATACAGCACAAGGGTGTGAATAAACATCACACCATATACTGGGCAGCATACTAAGACATAGAATATTAGCTCTAAAATGTAGCAATGTGGGGAAACCTTTTTTATCTAATGGCAGCACTTAGGAAGGGAGCAGGGTTTGGGGGAAGTTTGTTGATTATGGGGAAAACTGTCTAGGACATTAAAGGAGGTGGGGAAATTGAGCCACCTGGAGAAAGAAACACTGAAGCTGGGCCCAAAAACTTGAGGAGAGTTTAGGAGATAAAGAAGGCACACTCAGGCAGTGGTGGAACACACCTTTAAACCCAGGAGGCAGAGGCAGGGGTATCTCTGTGAATCAAGGCCAGCCTGGTCTACAGAGTGAGTCCCAGGACAGCCAAGGCTACACAGAGAAACCTTGTCTTGAAAAATCAAAAGAAGAAGGAGGAAGAAGAAGAAAAAAAACAAGAACAAGAAGACACTCTGCCCCATGGAGGCTGCACAGGGACAGGGCACAGACTTCCCAGGTGGTACCACGGGTAGCTGGGTAGAAGTCTTCCTAATCCTTACATCGTCAGCTTCAAGAACAAGTCTAACAAATTGTGGAGGACGGAATAACACTCCCCAAACATGTCCTAATTGTGAGAATCTGTGAATACATTGAACTACATGGAGGGGGTTAAGGTTAAAGAAAGAATTACAGACAACAATAGAGACATTTTCTTAAATAACCCAGATAGGCTAATCATTGTCAACTTCAGTACATTTAAAATCACCTAAGGACTGAATCCTATGAAACCTTGAACCAAAATAAATCTTTCCTTATGCTGTTTCTGGAAGGAATCTGGTCTCAACAACAACAACCAACCAAACAAACAAAAAACAACTAATAAAAGGTCCAATGGAATCAAAGAAAGTAGAAGCATCAGATCTGAGTAAGGAAACATGAGAAAAGACTAGCCTGGCCATTGCAAGTTGTGAAGATGGAAGGGACCTTAAGCCAAGGAATGTAGGAGACCTATAGAAACTAGGAAACACCAGAGATTCTTCTCTGGAGACCCAGAAGAAGCCTGCCCTGTTCACACCTTGTTTTTAATTCAGTGAGTCATGGGTCAGACTCCCAGCCTACAGAACTGTATGATAATAAATATGCATGGTTTTGAGCTACTTAGTTCTACAAAATAGTGTGTGTTATTTCAGTCTACTTGGTTTATGATCATTTTTATAGCAATCATAGGCAAATGATACAGGATACTTTGGGCAGAGTGCTTCTTCCCCCACCAAAAAAAAAAAAGACCTCCACACCTACATCTGGCCCTTTAAATCTGTTAAAGGTCCTACAATAAACCCAACCTCCTATAACTTGGGCAGACTACAATGCCTAATGTCTTAACAAACAAACCTGCCTCAAAGAGGTCACCACTTCTAAACAAATAGCACAAGTAGGCTGTTGTGTTTCTAAATTACACATTTAATGACTAAAAGTGTTGACACTGTTATTTCAATAGAACTTGACTATTTCTCTGTATCTTAAGATACAAAGCTAGGCACAGTCCCATTACTGTAGAAATTTCTCCATTATCCTGGTCACAGCTGCCCCTAGGCCCACTGCACTACTTTAGTGGGATATCAGGCCTACAAGAGGGCTAAGACCCTACATCCTATCTCCCTGCTTCATAGGGCCCAGATAGGCCTCAGCAAGAACAGCTAGTTATTTCTCAGGCCTAACCACCTAGGGACCCACAGGTTCAACTCATTTTCCTTGGCTACATTCAACCCTACATTCATCTTCTCCCTAGCCTTCTTTTCCTCTGGACCACTAATCTTAGGGCTTTTGCACTGCTCTACCAGGAATACCCACTTCCTGTTTTTCTCAGTGTTTCTTGTTGTATGAATCCTAAATGGTCTTAGAATAAAAACCCGGAGCCAGATATTGGGGTAAATGCTGAAAGATCAGAGAGACAAAGAAACAAGTCACAGCCACTTCTCACCTCACCAACTCCACAAATCCCCTGACTAAACGCCCCTGAGATCTCAGCCAAAAGGGTCTCTAGTTCCTGTCTCCTCACGCCTTATATGACTTTCTCCACCCAGCCATTTTATTTCCAATCTCAACCTTCCTAGTGCTGGGATTAATGGCTTCCCAAATACTGGGGTTAAAGGTGTATGTCACCACTACCTAGATTGGATCAATCTCATGTAGCCCAGTGTGGCCTTGAACTCACAGAGATCCAGACAGTTCTCTGCCTCCAGGATTAAATTTAATCTGCTAGGCTTAAAGGTGTGTGCCACCACTGCCAACTCTGCAGCTGGCTCTGTCCTCTGATCTTCAGGCAAGCTTTATTTCTCAGATTACAAATATCACCACAGTTTCTCACTCCTGCTTCCAGTTTCAACTTGTACCACCATCCTGGAGGCCTACTCTGACCTGGTCAGCTGAAGGACATCTGTTTTCCACCGTATTCACATGGTTTGGCAGAGTTTGGGGAGCTTTGATTGTTTGCTCAGTCTGTCTCCTGAACATGCACATCAGCTTATAGATCACTCATCCATTCTCTCAGCAAATTTCCACTGACCCATTTGAGCACTACATGTGAAGTGACCACCAGCAGTCAGCCCTGTGCTCACAATATGTGGTGATAAATTGTGCACCCCAATATATTGTGTACCCTAATAGTATACTCTAATAAACTTATCTGGGATCAGAGGACAGAGCCAGCCACTAGATTAGACATAGAGGCCAGACAGTGGTAGAACACACTCCTTTAATCCTATCACTCAGGAGGCAGAGTTCAAGGCCACACTGGGAACAGAGCAGGCGTGGTGTGGCACACACCTTTAATCCCAGCACTTGAGATCTCTGTCTTTGCTTGGGAAGGACACAAACCTTTAATCCCAGGAAGTGATGGAAGGAAGCAGAAAGGTATATAAAGGCATGAGGACCAGGAACTAGAGGCTTTTTAACAGCAGTTCCGCTGAGATCCCTTCCGGGTGAGGACTCAGAGGCTTTCAGTCTGAGGAAACAGGATCAGATGAGGAGTTGACCAGGTGAGGTTGGCTATGGCTTATTCTGCCTCTCTGATCTTTCAGCATTCACCCCAATATCTGGCTCTGGTTTTTTTATTAATAAGACTGTTTAGCAGTTCATGTTACAACAATGTACAGATATCATTCTGTGCACTGGTGTGCCTGCCCAAACTGACAGCAGGCATAAAGTAGAAGAGACCCAGTCTTGCATTTTCTACCATTCTCTCAGTCTGTAGTAAATACTCAGTGTCTGCTTATTAGATGGAATGTGTGCTTTGTCTCAGGTACCTGCACACATCATGTTTCTTGCAGACTCGAATCTCTACCAGCAACAGTCTTTCCTCCTCCTCTATCTGCCAAAGCCCCACCTGGCCTCTCAGTATAGCTCCAATACCCCCTTTTCCATGGTGCCTTTGAAAGGCAAAGTCCTGTCTGTCCCTCCGCCTCCTTAAAGGGGTGAGGGGAGACAATGATTCAGTTAACACAATATCTGGTAACTGCAAGCTTTCTTCATTTCAGCTGAGCAGGAAAATGAATGGTTACTTGTAGGAATTAGTGACAACCTTTCTTCTGCTGCAGGCCTCTGCACTAGCTGTACCCTGAGTCCAACTCACAGATGAAAACTGAGGGCTCAGTGAGAGAAGTTCACCAAACTGACACTGTCACAACTGCATGCACTAGCTCACAGCCATCTAGGGATGTAAGCAGCCTTGATCCTCTCTGGCTTTACTGACTGCTCCATTGTAGCCCGAAGAGCCTGTAAAGACAACCCAGTCTCTATCAATGTGGAGGTAATAACCCATTCCAAGCATTAAATGGGCATTAAAGCTCAGGGAACACCAGAGAGTAGTGGTCAGGGCCAGAGAGAGCAGGAAAGAGGGTGGTTTCACACAGGAGGATGGCCTAGAGCTAGGTAGGATGGCTCCTGCTACTGAAATAAGAAAGGGATAGGATGTAGGACAGAGGTGCCAGCTGAACTCTGCTCACTCATGGCTCAAGGGAAATCCCCAAAGGATCAAGATATTAGACCTTAAGCTTGAATGAGAAGGAGGATAAGACAAAGCCTGGAGGGGTACACTAGGGAAGTATGTGTGTCTCCTGAGGCAGGAGTTTCAAGTTTCTGCCAGCTCCTTCATCAGTGCAGTCTCTGGAGACACTGCTACAGGTGCCCTCTGATTAGGGAATGGCAGGAAGAGGGATGGGGCCAACAAAAGCATGAACGCTTCAATGGGAAGGCATGCCCCAGCAGTGAATACAGTACAGGACTTGACAAGTAGTAATAGTCACCCTTTCTGTCTCTTCTTTCTTCAGTTTTTTTGATTTTTAAACAGAGCCTCATTATGTAGCCCTGGCGGGCTTGGAACTCTCTATGGGTTGGTCTTGAATTCAGAGATGGGTCTGCCTCTGCCTCCTAGATGCATGTGCTGCCACACCCACCTGCTTGATTTGGAAGTTAAATAAATGTGGTGTTTCTTACATACTCAAGGGCAGGGAACGTGGTAAGGTGAACCCATCTTTTACTCATCATCTAACCCTAGTGATAGATCCTAGGTACTGAATCCATTTTTCAGATGGGTAAATTGAGTCACAGAAAGGAAAGAGCCTCAAACAATTAGACAATTTGGCCTTTCACAACTCCAGCAAAGGCTCAGGTGTCTTACTCTCAGGATGATGTTCATTTCCTCTCTGGGGAAGCTGAGAAAAGCTTTGTGGAAAGGAGCTTTCTTCTTGCTCTTCTGTTGTTCTCACGGCATTTGTTGGGGCAGCAGCACAAGAGCCTGGTTAGTAATTCATGTTTCCAGGGTTGGGGAGATGGCTCAGTGGTTAATAACACTGACTGCTCTTCCAGAGGACCTGGGTTCAATTCTCAACACCCACATGGCAGCTCATAACTGTCTATAATTCCAGTTCCAAAGGATCCAACACACACAGACATAGGTGCAGATCAAACACCAATGCACATAAAATAAAAGTGAACAAATCATTTTTAAAAAAAGAAAGAAATTCATGTTTCCACTGCAGAAATCAGATGAGCCAGAAGCCTGTGAGTCTAATGCAAAGTCCTTGAGCAGCACCAGAGATATGGGATAACCACTTGAACTTCCTGAAAGCTTATTCTCTGATTTCTCATCACCCTGCTTACTTCTAAAGAGAATCTGTAGAAACACAAGAGTTTGGACATGTCTACTGAAAATATTTCTCCCAATTCCAAAATTTTGTAATCAGGGCTCTGACTCATCATGACAACAGTCCCATTTTCCAACTCTTGCCTGCCTTGTATCACGTGATACTAGGCCACTATCAAATCCAGAGTTCTCACAACCTTTCACCAGCTTTCTGTCTTCCTGCCCTGGCTGTAATGTCCCTGGGGGAAAAATCTGACCTACTGTGTAGATGTAACCAACGGTCTTATTAAATAAGAAACACAGAGCCGATTCAGAGAAGAAAGCCAAGAGGTCAGAGCTAAGAGCCTCACCCTTCCTGATTCAGGGATCCTCTTCAGCCAAGAGAGCTCTCCGAAAAAGGGACCTACTTCCTGTGTGTGTCTTTATATAGTCTAGCTGTTCTGCCTTCTCATTGGTTGTAAACCCAAACATGTGACTGCCTCGTCACTGCCTGAATGTACCGCCCTCCAGGTCCTTAAAGGCGTGTGCCACCCACCGCCGCCATGCACTTGCTATGGCTCTAATAGCTCTGACCCCCAGACAACTTTATTTATTAACATACAATTAAAATCACATTTCAGTACAAGTAAAATACCACCACACTACTGGCTTATCTTCTCTCTTGAGGCTATGCATCATGGTCTTTCCTGAAGTCTGTGACAGTCTGATAGGTTTCAACATGGTGGATGGAAGGGAGGCCATGCAACCAAGCTTGAACAAAGGTACCAATGGTGGCAAGTGTGACTAGAGATGACATGGGAGAGCCACAGAAGCCATCAGCTTATCCTCCAAAAGTTTTTTGGAATATTGCTGATAGAGACCCAGGGTATATAGACCCAAAGACTTCCTGCCAGGACCCCACCCACAAATTAAAGGCCTATGGTTTGGTAAGGTCTATGCTATGCCTACACAAGGGACCAAGTTTGTTACAGATTCTCATCATGCTGAGCCATTCTATTATAACAGACTACATACCAGAGAGGAAAGCTGTAGAAATCAGAGATGTCCTCAAGACATTCTGACCATGGTCTGAGAAATTTTTACATGTCCTAATGACTGTGTCATAGGTCACTCCATTGTATTTTCAGGCACAAATGGCCAATGACCTACTTGCTCTTGGCTAACACCTAGATGGCAGTGCTACAATGCTGCCTGAGAAGTATGTGTGGCTAGACTCTGTAAGTTCTTTACACTCAGGTGAGTTCTCAAGACTCAGCTACCCATACACCATTACTACCCCAGATGAACCTATTTAGAAGAAAACCTCACAGAGGGGGCTGCCAAAGGCACATGTGTACCATAATCTCCTGAGCAAGTATAGGCCATGGACTCTGGGTAGCTAAAATCCATTCTCCTTTGGGCAAGGACTACCAGGAGCTTTTAGAAGTCATGGCCTTTGTCTTAGTTACTTTTCTATTGCTATGATAAAACATCATGACAAAGACAATACAAAAAAGAAAGCATTTAATTGGGCTTAGTTTCAGGGGGTGAAAGTTCATGATGGCAGAGCAAAGGCATGGTAGCATGAACAGCTGAGAGCTCACATCTTGATCCACAAGCATGAGGCAGAAAAATCACACTGAGAATGTTTTAAGTCTTTTGAAATATTAAAGCCCATACACCCAGTGACATACCTCCAACAAGGCCACACCTCCTTCCCAAACATTTCCACCAACTGGAAACCAAGTAATCAAACCTATGAACCTATGGGGGCCATTCTCATTCAAACCACCATTGTCTTGGTGTCTGAGTGTTTGAAGACCTTCCCAGCTAGGCATATGACTCCAGAGATGGGCAGGATATGTAAGTAGAAAGGTCTGGGGACACAGAGTAGCATCCTATTCAATATGCCTTTAAAAACTTGATCCCACCACCAACTGAATCACATGGCAGGGCCCATCCTGGGTATCCAGAAGAGCCAACTCAGAGACTCAGGAAAGGGCCCAAGTCACATAAGATTAGGTCATTCACACTCCATTGATATTTAAGAAACAGGCCAGGGAGCAGCCTGACAAAACTCAGCAAGGCTGGGATGGGGCAGGTGGTGAGAAGTCAGAGGAACAACAGGCAAAAGAGACTATTTCTAAGCCAATTGGTCTGTCTACTAGTTGGCTGTTTTATTGACACTTTTATCAAGGGCTTCTGTTGTAACAGAAGATCTCACTTAATGAACAAACAAGACTGAAGCTGTGGTGGGGCCAGGAGCCTCAGCACACGCCAGGCCTCCCAGCAGTCCTTGCCTCTGCAGGACTGGATGTGGTGAGACAAAGACACACAGTTCTAACCCCAGAAAATTCCATGGTGCCGCAGTTTCCAGCTAGAAGAACCCAAAACTTCCTGAGTGGAGCATGGAGAGGCATGGTGTACTGCCCAGGGCATGTGGGGCCTGTGGTCTGTAACAGGTTCCAACCTCATGGCCACACCACAGTTGGGGTTTCCAGAGCATAAAAACCTCAGCCACACCAGGGGATCCCACAATTTCAAATTAGAAAAACCAAAACCAACACAAGGCCTGATTACTGGTCACCATGGGGACAAGGAGACAGGCCTCCTCAGCACTAGCACACTGTGCCTAAGAGAAAATTCTGGAACAACTTGGAAGAGATGCACAGCTGAGGATGGCCCCTCAGCAAACCCTTGCCCAAGGACAGTGCTGGTGATGGAGGTTGCATCCTTGGGCATCCTTGTCATACATCAGCTGCCCCCACAGCTTCTTAACCGCAATATAAATGATGCCACTGTGCTGAGCCTACCATTGTTAAGTCACTCAGTGTTTTTTTCCTCACACAGACACTCCTGCTACCATCTTGCACTGCTGTGTTGCGAACCAGCACCTCAAGTTCAAAATACCTGGCAAAATGCAAGTACCACTCTGTAGCAGTCAACACCATCCCCATCTTCATCACAGCTATCCCCATCATTACCACCTCTATTATTACCAATATCCCCCTCTACCAACAACACCACCATCTCCATCACAACCATTCCCATCATCACCACCTTCACCCCTACCATCATCACCATCACTATCATCTTCATCACAATGATCATCATTATCATCAACACCATCATCACCTTCTCATTCTAATTACCATCACAATTATACTTCTATCACTATCTGATCAAGCTGTTTGCGAATGACAGAACCAAGGACTCAGAGCTGATATGAGACAAACATTGGATCTCAAATTAAATTTTCTGACTCCATGTTTATCCATGTCTTTACCCTACCATATCCCTACTTCAAACTTACCCCCTGCCCCAACACATACACACTCCATCATCATGATGTCCAGATTTGTCCCAACACTGCTAAATGTGTCACATAAGTCAGGCAGGCATTGTAAAGTATAGCCCACTACTTCTCATACCTCACACCCCCCCCACTTGTGGGTAATCACTCCACACCAGCATCTTCTTCTCACTGTTCCTCAATTTCCTGAGTATGCTCCTACCTAAGGACTCTGCTGTGGCTCAGGGATCAGTAAACTTTCTCTGTAAAGGGTTACAACAAGTCTGTGAGTCACAGAGACAACATATTAGCCAGCTATATTCCACTAAAACTTAACATAAAAAGTGGCCTCACAGGGGGTGAAAAAAACTGTAAGAGCCAGAGGAGCAGGGAGTTTGCTGTAAGACTGTGTCTCCTAGGAATGTCAGATGCTACATCCATGAAGTCTCACCAACATGGTTGCCTGTGATGATATTGTGTCCCCCAATATTTTGTGCACCTTAATAACTTATCTGGGGTCAGAAAACAGAACAGCCACAAAATTAAACATAGAGGCCAGAAAATGGTGGCACACACACCTTTAATCCTAGCATTCTGGAGGCAGAGATCCATCCAGATCTCTGTGAGTTCAAGGCCACACTGGAAACAGCCAGGCATGGTGACACATGCCTTTAATCCCAGGAAGTGATGGCAGGAAGCAGAAAGGTATATAAGGTGTGAGAACCAGGAACTAGAGCCTCTGTTAAGCTTTTAAGCTTTTAGCAGCAGTTCAGCTGAGATCCATTCAGATGAGGACACAGAAGTTTTCAGTTTGAGGAAACAAGATCTGCTGAGGAGTTGGCAAGGTGAGGTGGCTGTGGCTTGTTCTGTTTCTCTGATCTTTCAGCATTCACCCCAATACCTGGCTCCAGGTTTGTTTTTATTAATAAGAACTTCTAACAATTTATGCTACAGTTGCCCAAACATGAGCTGAACAAGGATGACACCAACAGACATGCTAACGTGGATATGGAAAACCTCAGGAGGCTTCATCAACCCAACACAAAGAACAACAGGTACCTAAGGAATGCCGAGAATAAGAGAAATAGTCTTGCCCATGGAAGAGCACATCAGTTGACCATCTGGTGGTTAGCCCTAAAAACATATATACAAGTAACATTATATAGACTGAGCAGGTCTGTGTATAATACACACACACATATATATTTGAAAAAAGAATAAGGAGGGGTATATGAAAGGATTTGATGGGAGGAAAGGGAAGGGGAAACTATGTAATTATAATTACAATCTGAAAACATAAAAAAATTGTTATGGAATATTTATACACTGTGTGAAGATATATTGCTGTGACTGATTTAATACAGAGCTAAGTGACCAACAGCTATGCAAGAGGTTAGGCGGGACTTCCAAGGACAGAGAGGACTCTGGGAAGAAGAAGGCGGAGTCACCAGCCAGACACAGAGGAAGCAGCATGAGCAGTATGGAGAGATGAGGTAATAAGCCACACGACAGAACAAAGATTAAAATAAATGGGTAACATGACTTTTAAAAGGTCTTATTAATAGAAAACCTAGAGCTGGATATTGGGGTGAAAGCTGAAAGATCAGAGAAACAGAACAAGCCACAACCAATCTCACCTTGCCAACCTCTCAACTGATCCTGTTTCCACCAATCCTCAGACTGAAAGCCTCTGAGTCCTCACCCCTAAGGGTCCCAGTTGAACTGCTGCTCAGTTCCTGTCTCCTCACACCTTCTATACCGTTCTCAATCCAGCCATGTCACTTCCTGGGATTAAAGGCGTGTGTGCTTTCCAAGCATTAGCATGAAATCTCAAGTGCTGGGATTAAAGGCATGTGCCACCACTGCCTGACTTTGTTCCCAGTGTGGCCTTGAACTCACAGAGATCCAGAGAATCTCTGCCTCCCAAGTGATAGGATTAAGGGTGTGTGCCACCACTATCTGGCCTCTGTGTCTAATCTAGTGGCTGCCTCTGTCCTCTGATCCCCACATAAGTTTATTAGGGTACACAATATATCACCACATAAATGGGTTAATTTAAGTTATAAGAGTTAGTGAGACAAGCCTAAGCTAAGACTGAACTTTCATAATGAATAGTAAGTCTTCATGTCATTATTTGGGAGTGGGCTGAAGAGACAGACTCAACATTTAGCACCCAACATGGGGCACATATTTCCATATAGGGCCCGAGAAATAGTAAAAAAAAAAATTGGACACGGCTTTCTAGTAACCCAGTGCCTGGCTGCTGTACGGTGAAAACTTGAACAGCCAGCGCACTAAGTAGAAACAGCCTAGGCTCGGCAAATTCCCAAAGCTGAGGCAAGTAAATGCTGCTGGTGCTGTGGGCATAAGGCTAGGCTCTCACAGACCTGAGCAAGATGGAGATAGCTACCAGAGCAGAGCCCAGTGGCTGGTTTAGAGTCAAAAAATAAATAAATAAAAAATAAATAAAATAAAAAAGCTGTCATCAGTGTTTTTTATCTTAGCCATTCTGACAGGTATAAGATGGTATCTCAGAGTTGTTTTGATTTGCATTTCCTGATGGCTAAGGATGTTGAGCAATTCCTTAAATGTCTTTCAGCCATTTGGGATTTTTCTGTTGAGAATTCTCTGTTTAGATCTGTATCCCATTTTTAATTGGATTGTTTGGTATTTTGCTGTCTAGTTTCTTGATTTCTTTATGCATTTTGGAGATCAGCTCTCTGTCAGATGTGGGGTTGGTGAAGATCTTTTCCCATTCTGTAGGCTATTATTTTGTCTTATTTACTGTGTCCTTTGCCTTACAGAAGCTACAACTCACAGCTACAGAGAAGCTAGGAACCTAAGAGGTATGTACAGTTCACCTCGGGAAGGGGCAACAGAGGAGATCCCAATGAATAAACTGGAGGGCGGGGGTAGAGGATGGAGGATGAGAACATGAGGGAACAGGATGGTCGAGCTGGGGGAGGGACGGACTAGGAAAGCAATGAACAAGGTATCTTGATAGAGGGAGACATCATGGGGATAGGGTGAAACCTGGTGCTAGGGAAATTTCCAGAAATCTACAAGGAGATTAGACTACTAGCAACAGTGGTGATGATGCCTGAACTGGCCTACCCTGGTAATCAAATTGGTGAATACCCCAACTGTCATCATAGAGCCTTCATCCAGTAACTGATGGAAGCAGATGCAGAGATCCACAACCATGCACCAGGCTGATCTCCAGGAATCCAGCCAAAGAGAGGGAAGAGGGATTACATGAGCAAGGGGGGTCAAGACCATGATAGGGAAATTTACAGAAACAACTGAACTAAGCTCAAAGGAACTCACAAACTTTAGACTGACAACTGTCCTGCATGGGGCCGGACTAGACCCTCTGCATATGGGAGGCAGTTGTGTAGCTGGGTCTGTTTGAGGGGCCCCTGGCAGTGTGATCAGGATCTATTCCTGGTGCATGAGCCAGCTTTCTGGATCCCATTATCTAGGGTCAGACACCTTGTTCACTCCTGATAAGGCAGGGAGGGGCTTGGTCCTGCCTTAACTGAATGTACCAGGCTTAGCTGTCCCCCGAGGGGAGAACTTAACCTGTTGGAGGAGGGGATGAGGGATGGGGGTGAGGGAAAGTAGGGAGGAGTGGGAGGAGGGATAAGGGGGGATCTGTGGTTGGTATGTAAAATGAGTAAGAAAAATAAAAAAAATTAAAAAGATAATCCCTAAAAAATAGTTTAAAAGGGTATCTGGATTCTGTATGGTGCTTTGTTGACTTTGAATTTTTTTTTTTTTTTTTTTTTTTTTTTTTTTTTTTTTTTTTTGGTTTTTCGAGACAGGGTTTCTCTGTGTAGCTTTGCGCCTTTCCTGGGACTCACTTGGTAGCCCAGGCTGGCCTCGAACTCACAGAGATCCGCCTGCCTCTGCCTCCCAAGTGCTGGGATTAAAGGCGTGCGCCGCCGCCGCCGCCGCCGCCGCCGCCGCAGCCGCCGCCACCACCACCCAGCGACTTTGAATTTTTTAAATGCTAATATGCAAAAAACAATAGCTAAAATGCTAAATACAAAAAACAAAGAGACATTGGATTATGGAAACTGCTAAATTAAACCAACCTATGTATTTTAAGACTGTCTTAACTTCAAAAGGAAAGTCAGAAAATATGTTGGGTTGGGGTCTTGAGAGGTTATGCCTTTGTTTCACAGGAAACAAAAAGTTATGGTTTTCTTCAAAATCAATAAAGATCAGATTTTATTGGTGGAGATGACCTGAGGATCTTAGCAGTAGACATGAAGAGAAAAGCCAAAAAAGACTATAGGACAGGTGATATATATGCTGATCCCTCAACATGGGAACAGTTCTGAGACTGGATGAGACATGATAAATCTTGTTGGCTACAGAGTCCTCATGACTTATTATTGCGTGTTATCCTTTCATATGGCATGGATAGAGGTTTGGTTATACAGTCCAAACAAACTCATATAGTTAACAGATGCCTTTCTCAAACATAAAACAAAAAAAAAATCATCTTTAACTGACTTGTGCACACTGCACAATCCATACCTGTGTTAATGCAGAGATAGATAGATAGACAGACAGACAGACAGACAGACAGATAGATAGATAGACAGACAGACAGATATAGTTTGTGTGTTTTCAGAACAAAAGAACTAGACACCAATAAAGACAAGTAGCCCAGGTGATCCAGCCTCACAGAATGCCTCTGTTGAAGTTTCGTCAAAATTATGCATTCAGAACAGCTTCAAAGTTGCTAGCTGAGATGGTCTAGTCTCATATACTATCCAGTCAAGACTTCAGGTAAGTTCTACACTTTCCCATCACATAGAGACTAAACAAAAAATAATACAGCTCGCTCTCCCAGGACTTGATCATTACCCCAATTTTCTCAGGGTCCCCTAAAGATGTCATCACCCCCAGACAACAGGAAGCTATCTAGAGAACATGATGCCCACATTCCCAAGAGGTGGGGTGGGTGATTTCTGGTCATTCAGTAGGCTATGGATGTTTGTAATTGTTTAGGGGGGTTGGTTACAAGTTGTTATTGGTCATGGTCAGGAAAAAAGCTGAACAAAGAAAATTAGATTCAGTGATCTCATTCTGAAAAGAAAAATGGGGGATACAGAAATGACAGGATAAAAAGGTAGATTACTGAATCTACTTTCAAACTAAAAAAGCAACTACTAGTCTCAAATATTTTATATTGTTATAGATTTCTGTATACTGATACAAATTTAAGGTTATTTTTCTTATATTGTATATATGTTTCTACTCTTGTTTAAGGTATTATACCTATGAAGCCCATACAGTTTTCACTACATTTGTAAATGTAATGTAAAGTTTTAGTCCTTAAAAGCTATTTAGGATAATAAAGAAATACAGGTTAGTAGTTACTTATCTATAACAATCAATCTTAGAGTCATGTTAGGTATGTTTTAAGGTCAAACAGAGATATATTTTAAATACATAAATGGTCTTCAAACACTTCAAAGACCTACAGAATATGGCATTTAAAATGTTTTAATAACATAAGGCTTTTCATGACAGTGAGACATATATGCTCCTGGCAACACCAATTTACTTCAAAAAATGGTCATCAAAAAAATAAATAAATAAATAAATAAAAAATAAAAAAAAAATGGTCATCAAAGAACCTCTACATGGAGTTTACTTTCTATGTAGCAAAGCTAGCCACTTGGCAAGAAACTTCCCTTGCCTTGACTGCTGACAGTATGCTGTCCAAATTGGACAAGCAGGACACAAAAGAAAGCAACTGCCAAACTTTGCCAAGATAATGTAGGACAGTCCTTCAAAAGTCCTTCTTCGAAGAAAAGTCTGCCAGATATTCATAAGCCTGTAGGGCAAAGACACCTGGGCCCATAGGCCCCAACACTGCAGAGGAACTTTGGGGTGACTGTCCAAGCAGCCAGCTGTTTCTTTTGTTTCTTAGTTTTGGAAGTTGCTTGCTCTGCACTTCCCATTTACTGAGGTAATATTTTATCCTTCTTGAGTCTCTGATAGGGGTTGAAGACTAGATAGTAATAGTTACAGTTTTCCTTGTTAACAAATTCAGAAAAGAAACTCACAAAAGAGGTATAAAGTGTTACCTAAGAAAGTGTTTTTAGGTCTAAAACGGCAGTTTTAGGATGATAATACAAGTTATGATAGAAAATGGTTTAGGTATAAAACTTTAAATTCATCAAGGTAAGATAGGTAATAGAGTATTTTCTCTGAATATACCAAATACAAATGGACTAGACATTGTGAATATAATTCTTACTTGATAATTGTTCTTATTATATATAGTTTTACCATGTTATAGTGTAAAATTTTGCCTTTTTATTTAGACAAAAAAGGGGAAAACGCTGTGGGATATTTGTGCATTGTGTGAAGATATACTGCTGTGATTGGTTTAATAAAGAGCTAAATGGCCAATCGCTAAGCAGGAAGAGGTTAGGTAGAACTTCCAGGGATAGAGAAGACTCTGAAAAAAGAAGGCGGAGTCACCAGCCAGAATGGAGGAAGCAGCATGAGCAGTATGGAGAGATGTGGTAATGAGCCATGTGACATAACGTAAATTAAAATAAATGGGATAATTTAAGTTATAAGAACTAGTATGACAAGCCTAAGCTAAGGCCAAGCTTTCAAAGTTAATAAGTCTCCATGTCATTATTTGGGAGCTGGCTGACAGGAGAAAGACTCATTACAGAAATTATTTTTTAAAGTAGCCTCAGATGCCTTATAGCATATTCTCACATTCTTACAGTCACACATGTATACATACACACAGGCACATACCCACACTTTCACATGCTGACACACTCCCACACTCAGAGCTTCTTCAGACACAGAGGCTACTTCACAGACACCCATGTGACCATCTGCCACCACAGAGAAGCCCAGGCTATGACTGAAGCAAGGGTAGGCAGCATTCCCCAGGATGGGTGGCAGCCATTCCATCCCTGATTCCTGGGCCCGCCCTGCCCAGCAGTTCTTGAAGGAAGCATCCCTTTGCATGTTCTGTCCTTTGTAGTGTGTTTGCTTCCTGAGGCACAGCCACTTCAGCTTCTTTCTTTCCATTTCATTGTCACAGTGACAGTCTCTGTGCCTGATCCAGAACTTACAGCTGACCTCCTACAGTAACAGCAAGAACTTTACACACAAGCTCACCGAACTCTAACTCAGGGATCTGACTGGACAAAGAAACTGAGGCTCAAAATCTTGCCTTTGGTAACAGCTGGGAACAGAGAAGCCAGGATTCCACTCATTTCTCTCTAACCTTGAAAGGCAAATATCACATTCCAAGACCTCAGTGTCCAATCAAAACATAATGCAGGGCCACAGGAGTCTGTATTATAAAAAGGAAAAAATAAATTGATTTCAATAACAATTTATGTAGCCCCACGTATCTAAAATACTACCATTTCAACATAAAATAGGTATAAAAATGAGATATTGTACATGTTTTTATACTGTCTTTAAAATCTAAAGTATATTGTATATTTCAGCATACCCCAGTGCAAACTCCCTGACCACAGGTGGCAAATAGCTCCTCTGACAGTCAGTACAGGCCTCAAGCCCAAGAGAAACATCAGAGGAGACCAAGAGCAGCACATGTACTCAGTCACACACTAATTCAATCATTTACTCCTCCATTCATTTGTCCAATCATTCATCCTTTCACTCAATCACTCATTCATTCAGTCACATCCATCTCTTTGGTCACCTATCCATTCAGTCATTTGCTCACTCAGCCATTAGTCAGTCCACTCATCTATTCACTCACTAATCCATTCATCAGTCATTTACTCGTTTAGTCATTCACTCATATGAGCTCTCAACTAGTATTTACTATACCTACAAAAAGTGAGGCAAAGAACTCGGGTGGGGCACACTTTGAATAAGACAAAAGCAACTCCTCCCACAGGTTTACATTCAGGGTAGGGGACATAGGTGAGGGGTCACACCACCCTGGCAAAGTCCCAGTGCCCCATATCCTGTCCCCACAAGGACACAGTGGTTAGCTATCAGGCTAGGACATCCAATATGAGTTATAGAAAATGTGGATACTTAATGCCTTCTTACAAAACACTACTCATTTTCCCTGCTAAAGAAAAACAGACACACACAAAAAAAAAATTTGCCGGGCGGTGGTGGCGCACGCCTTTAATCCCAGCACTCGGGAGACAGAGACAGGCAGATCTCCATGAGTTCGAGGCCAGCCTGGGCTACCAAGTGAGTCCCAGGAAAGGCGCAAAGCTACACAGAGAAACCCTGTCTCGAAAAACCAAAAAAAAAAAAAAAAAAAAAAAGAAAAACAGACACAGTGACCTAGAATGATGCTTATCCCTGGACCCTGAGAAGTTCAATGAGTTGGTCCAAACATGGTGGAGAAGTCTCACTATCCCCATACCACGGAAAGAACAAGGGGATGATGGAGCCAGTTTCAATGTCCCCATTGAAAAGCCCAGGTGGAGGATGGTGAGCTGTCCCTTTGCACCAGGCAACTGAAAGCCTTCTACCATGTCTAATGGAGAAGGCAGGGCTGCAGAGCTCCTAGGGTTCTCACCAGGCCCTGGATCCTTTAACAAGACTCCCCAAATATTTGTCCACCAAGAGATAACAACAACAAAAAAATATAGGGGGAAATGAAAAGAAGGGAAGGGAGGGGGTAATGGGGAGAGAGAGAAAAGGGGTGTTGCCAAACACCTCTCTCTAAAGAAAATGTTCTTTCTGCAAGTTTCCAGGGGCCTCAGGATGACCACCTCAAGGACACTGTGTGTCTCTAGCGGGACACCTGCACACCCCAGGTAAACAATATGAGAGTAGGCCCCATTGCAGCTGGGTGAGTGCTGCACAGGTAAGCTCAGCTACTTACTTGTAGCATGAATCTTAAAAGTTCTTATTAATAAAATCAAACCCGAGGCCAATTATTGGGGTCAATGCTGGTAGATCAGAGAGACAGAACAAGCCACAGCTATCTCACCTTGCCAGATCCTCAGCTGGTCTTGTCTTCTCAGACTGGAGGCCTCTGAGTCCTCATCCAGAATGGGTCTCAGCTGAATTGCTGCTCAAAAGTCTGAATGCTTAACCAGGCCAAATGCTTAACCAGTCAAATGCCTCTAGTTTCTGGTCCTCACGCCTCATATATCTTTCTGCTTTCTACCACCACTCCCTGGGATTAAAGGCTGGCTTTCTGGGATTAAAGGCATGTGTCACCATGCTTGGCTGTTTCCAATGTGGCCTTGAACTCACAGAGATCCAGAGGGATTTCTATCTCTGGAATGCTAGGATCAAAGGCATGAGTGCCACCATTTTCTAGCCTCTGTATCTAGTGGCTGTCTGTTCTCTGACCCCAGATAAATTTATTAGGATACACAATATTTTGGGGAACACAATACCACCACACTTACTAGCTGGTGAACTTTGAGTAAACAACTCTTTAAGTCTCAGTTCTGCATCTATAAAATGGTAAGAAAACATCTACTTTGCAACCCACAATTGTAAGAATAATAGAAAACATGGGGAAGATTCAGTGCACAGAAGCACTCAGGGAAAAGTTTCACCACTGTTTGGTGGGTATTTACTTACATCAGAACCAAGCTGTATGTTCTCCTCCATGTTCCCCCATGACAGTTCCCTTGCTGTAATACGAATCTTAAAAGGTCTTATAATAAAAAACCCAGAGCCAGATATTGGGGTAAAAGCTGAAAGATCAGAGAAGCAGAACAACAGCCACTAGTTCTTACCTCTACAAAATCTTCAGCCTCAAGAGAGCGAGTTCCTGTTTCCTCACGCCTTATATACCTTTCTGTGTCCTGCCATATTACCTCCTGGGATTAAAGACATGTGTCACCACTGCCTGGTTCTATTTCTCTCATGTAGCCCAGTGTGGCCTTGAACTCACACAGACCCAGATGGATCTCTGCCTCCCGAGTGATAGGATTAAAAGTGTGTGCCATCACTGCCTGACCTCTATGTCTAATTTAGTGGCAGGCTCTGTCCTCTGATTCCGAGGTAAGCTTTATTAAGGTGTACACTATATCACCACACCTTGCACCATCGCCTTACCTGCTGCCTCACCTATCAGCCTCCACTGCCTACACCTACCTCTCAGTCACACCAAAATACAGAAAAGATAAAGCCCAAACTCATGAGTTTCCCAGTCTCCCAGAGTTCCAGGTATTTCACATCCTTCTGCCCTCTAGATTCAGGAAAGTTATGAATCAGTCATTCTGGGGTGGCACCACAAGCCAAGCATAACCCCAGGGCCTGGCTAAGGAGAGGGGGCCATGCAGCAATGGAGGTATGGCTTATGGGAGCCCTCCTACAGGAGACACTCTGATTTCCCTTTCTCCCCCATCTATTCTGCCACTATCTGATATCTAAGGAAAAAAACAACCAGCTCTTGCCAGCAGAGGTGGCAGCCACTCTGTTCCTGGTAGCCACAGACCCCTGCCAGGAAAATAAACTCACAGAGAACACCACATAAACTGTGACTGGTGACACACATCTTTAATCCTAGCAGGAGTATCAGAAGTTCAAGGTCATCCTCCACTACATCACAATTTCAAAGCCCTGAGGATTGAACCCGGAGCTTTGTGCATATTAGGCAAGCACTCTACCAACTGAACTATATCCCCAGCCATAATTCTCAGTTTAAAAATTAAGATTTTTCTTTATTTTAAATTATGTGTATATATGGGGTGTGTATGTATGTGTATGCAGGTCTGCAAAGGCCAGAGGCATCTGGAACTGAAACTACAACAGGTTATCAACCATCTAACATAGATGCTAGGAAAAGAACGAGGGTCTTTTGGAAAAGTAGCAAGTGCTTGTAGCTGCTGAGCCATCTCCTCAGCCCTACCTATAAATTTTAAAATATACTCTTCAACTCTCATGGAACTCACATTTCCCCATTTACAGTCTCTTTGCAAGGAATGGCACTTCAAGTTTAAAGAAACAGCCTCTGTAGCAGGCTGTAGATACAGTGGAGTTGAGACCACCAAAGGGATAAGACACTACACCCTGAGATCAGTGGCTCTTTAAATCAAGATCCTCAAGGGACAGGAACCAGGTAGTCATTTAGAGGTCAAGAGCACCTCATCCCTTTTCTTCTCCAGCTGCAGTGTCCTTAGGTGCACATGAGGGTTTGAACCAGGCCAGTGTTTGACAAAACTTGCCCTTGGACCCCCTTAGAACCCACTGAAGCAGGACATTTCAAGTTTATAGGGCATAACAAGTTTGGCAACACAGAATTAAATGAATTTGAGAGAACCCTTAGGGGGTGTGTGTGTGTGTGTGTGTGTGTGTGTGTGTGTGTGTGCGCGTGCGTGCGTCTGTCTGTCTGTCTGTCTGTCTATCTGTCTGTGTCTGTGAGAAATATACTGAGGATTAAACCCAGGTCTTGTACATGCTAGGCAAGTGCTCTACCACTGAGCTACATCAAGGGATTCTTTTGTCAAACCTATATGAAAGATAATCAGCATTCCTTGGCCTCTATCAAATAAGTGCTCTGGTCTTCATTCATTTGTTCCTTTCGCAGGTAAATACCTGTTATTCCAGGCACTGATAATGAGAAGGGAGACACAGTCTGGTCCTTATGCTCTGGGTTTAGATTTGGGGGCAGCCATGACAGCATCTAGGAGGTCAGGCTCTGGAAGTGTGGTGTCCATGAGAGTCAGGGAAGGTGTGTGCCAGGGCAAGGAGAGTGGCTGGGGAAAAAGGGATGCCCAGCAAAGGGAACAGCATGTACAAGGATTCCATAACCAAGAGTGAGGCTGAACACACTCCAGCTCAAAAAGTGATAAGGAGCCAGGTGTGGTGATGCACGCACGTCTTTAATCCCTCAACTCAGAGGGCAGAATCAGTCAGATCTCTGTGAGTTTAAGGCCAGCCTGGTCTAATCGTGAGTTCTAGGTCAGCCAGGGCTACACAGAATGATCCTGTCTCAACCACCTCTCCAAAAAAAATGGTAAGGAAGGGGTCCCAGAAAGCAAAGGTCTGGAACCATGGCAGGGTAGTAGATGAGTTTCCAAAGGTGCCCTAAGGAAGCAGGACTAAGTACAATGGGCAACAGGTTTGGAAACTAAAGGAGAAGGTGCCTGGATTACCCTCCAGGCCATTTGTGGAGAGCCAATGAAGAAGAGTGAAAGTAGAAAGAACAAAACCCAAGCTGTATTAGAAATGCTAAATTTAGGCCAAGGAAATGGCTCAGTGGGTAAGGGTTTGCTATGCAAACACAAGGATCTGAAGTCAGACTCAACACTCATGTAAAAGCCAGGCATGGCAGTGTACCCCTGCAATCCCAGCACTGGCAGGGCAGAGACCAGTGAATCATGGAAGTTTGCTAACCAAGCAAAATAGAAAGCTTCATGTTCAGTAAGAGATTCTACTTCAAAAAAAAAAAAATATGGTGGTGAACAAGAGGAAGACACGATATTGCCCTCTGGCTTCCATATGTGTGTGGTGTAAGCACACACACATGCATTTGCACACATATGTACTACATACACCCAGGAAAGAAAGAAGGAAGGAAGGAAAAGAAAAGAAAAAAGAGCAAGAGTTAATGCTAAATTCAGGAAGCCTGAGACATGGATAAGCTAAGGATGCTTAGACAGAGGTCTGGGTCTAGACTGGAGGTGGAGTGCTGCATGGTATGGGTAGGACAGGCCCTTCTCTCTGCCTATGAGATGGGAGTTAAAAAGCTCCAGTTCTCCCTTAGTTTCTCTTTACATTGGTTAATTCCCATTAGCTATTGGCTCCCAGAGACAACAACACCTTGCCTTATTCAGCCCTCTGGAATTATGCCTGGCATGTACCGTGTACCAGGAATTTGTGGAATGAAAGAATGAGTGAATGACTGAGTATTCACTCATGAGAAGGGAGACACAGTCTGGTCCTTATGCTCTGGGTTTAGATTTGGGGGCAGCCATGACAGCATCTAGGAGGTCAGGCTCTGGAAGTGTGGTGTCCATGAGAGTCAGGGAAGGTGTGTGCCAGGGCAAGGAGAGTGGCTGGGGAAAAAGGGATGCCCAGCAAAGGGAACAGCATGTACAAGGATGTGATCCTTGTACATGCTGTTCCCTTTGCTGCCTTCAGCTACAGTGAAAGGCCAAACAAGATAGATGCAATACTCCCCATGGTATATACAGAGTAACTGCTCAATAAATGTAAGCTACAAGTATCTCTTGCAACACTGCATGACAGAGGAGAAGCCAAGCTCAGGGCAGCCAACATCTTAAAAAAACCAAACTGCTAGTGATGTAAAAGGATGCCCCAGTGGGGCCCCAGGAAATAAGTAGGTTTTATGTAGACAGTTTGTCATCTTCAAATGCTGTGGAGAGGGCATGCAGTCAGAATGGGATGTCCCTATAGGCTCAACCAGGAAGCTTGTCACCAGAGCAGACTGTGGATCACAAGAGATAGATGGCTACCCTCTGCAAAGGAGAGAAGCCAGAACCCTTGTGCTGCTATTGGCCACCAGGCTTCTCCTGATGTCACTAGGGTGGCAGTGGTAATGACAACAGGAGGAACAACTGCCCTACTGTTAACTAGGCACTTTCTAAATGCTAGTTTCTGTTTTCTGCCAACATCACATCAGTAAAACATTTCACCTTCTTGCTGTATCTTTAAAATGATACACAAGGGGGCTGGAGAGAAGGTTCAGTATTAAGAACACATATCACCCTTGCACAGGTCCTGACTTCAGTTCTTAGCACCCACATCAGGTTGTAGTTGGACTTTCTTTGGGCCACCAGCTCCCAAATAATGACATAGAGACTTCTTATTAATTATGAAAGCTTGGCCTTCGCTTAGGCTTGTTCCCAACTAGCTCTTAAAACTTAAATTAACTCGTTTATATTAAGCTTTGTTCTGCCACATGGTTTGTTACCTCTCCTCAGTACCATGAGTCCTACTTCCTCCATGTCTAGCTGACGACTCCCAGTCTCTCAGATTCTTCCCCCGAGTTCCTCTCTCTCTCTCTCTCTGGAAGTCCCACCTATCATCTCCTGCCTGGCTATTGGTCATTCAGCTCTTTATTAAACCAATCAGAAGGTGCCTTGGCAGAGACACATCTTCACAATGTACAAAAAAATTATCCCACAACATCAGGTGGCTCACCAGTGCTTGTCACTTCAGCTCCAAGAGATCTGACACCCTCTTCTGAACTGAAGGTGCCTACACTTATGTGCACAGTCTCACACACATAAACATATACACGACTGAAAAATAAAATAAATCTTTAAAACAAACAAACCGGGAAGAATGAGGTCCCCCATGGCAGCTTCTACTTCAAAGCCTACAGCTAGGTCCACAGAGAAGCACTATGACCGCATGCTAAAGGAATGAGTCCTATATACTCTTCCAAGTACCTCTGGGAGCCCCTGGCACTGCCTAAAAGACTCCCTTAGGAGGCTGGACCATACCTACTTTACACAGAGTCCAGGTGACTTACATCTGTCTTGCTGATGATGGTTTGGCTGAAAGCATGGTCACAAGATGCTAACAAAAAAAATTCAGTTCTTGGGCTGGAGAGATGGCTCAGAGGCTAAGAGTACTGGCTGCTCTTCTGAGTTCAATTCCCAGCAACCACATGGTGCTCACAACCATTTATTATGAGATCTGGTGCCTCTTCTGGCCTGCAGACATACATGCAAGCAGAACACTATATACATAATAAATAAATCTTTTTTTTTAAAAATCCAGTTCTTGCATGTCAGGAAGCTGCCCACAAAACAGGTGCCTTTCCTCTTAGGAGGTAGAGGCATGATGGGGTGGCCTTACAGCCACACTTGTACAGTTACTTCACTTCTTGGAACTCTAGATTCCTACTCTAAAAAGTTGTTCTGAGGAAAAAACAGGATGAGTGGTGGGACAGTCAGTTGGGTCAGGAAAACACTGAGATGCCAAGCCTGTGAAGGAAGCTCAGCAGTACTGGCTAGACATGGGAACTGTGTTTCATCAGCTGACAGAATCAGTGATTTTTCCAATGGTCCCCTATGGTGATTTGGCCTGAGATGGATCATCCTGGGGCCTCTCCAGCAAAGCTCTTCTGCCACTCACCAGTGATAGGGAAGAGAGCTGCCTATCTCCCCTGGCTGATGTGGGAATTTCTGTAGACATCAAAAACTAGAGGTTCATCTGCCTTCCATCCTTGTAGACAGAGTCCACTTTGAGTAGTAGTGTCAGAAAAGGCCCAACACTCATTTTCCAGCTTCTTTCACAATTAGATCACAGACTATGTTATGTTCTTAGCCAGTGGGATGGAAGAAGATCTGGGGAGCTTCCTCATAACAAAAACAGAGGAGAAAAAAAAAGCATCCCTTCTCTAGCTAGACATGAAATGGGAGTAGATGTAATGCCTAGAACTGGTGGTCATTTTGTGACAGGATGAGACAGATAAAGACCAAGTCAATGCCTTGAAGATACTGCTGGTTGGACAGTACTGCTGAGCTGGTCCTGGGATTACCCAGCTCCACACTGTATTATAAGAGATGATTATTATTTGTTACTATTTAAATCATTTGTAGTCCAGCTCTGTTCTTTGAAGCCCAAATCATCCTGACAGGTTTTCTGCTGTTTTATTCAACTGTTATCTCAGGAGTTCACTGTGCCCAGTCTGGAGCTGTCTAGAACCCTATAAATAAGACATGTTCTCTGTCCTGGTCATGTTCTTCCTCTTTTTCTCAACCGGATCTCACATAGCCCATGCTAGCCTCAAACTTGATATACAGTCAAGGATGACCTTGAACTTCTGATCTCCCTGCCTTTACTTCCTTAGTGCTGGAATTACAAGCATGTACCAACAGGCCCGTGTAATACCATATTGGGCACTGAACCCAGGACTTTTTTTTTTTTTTTCCGAGACAGGGTTTCTCTGTGTAGCTTTGGTGCCTGTCCTAGATCTCGAGCTGTAGACCAGGCAGGCCTTGAACTCATAGAGATCGCCCAGCTCTGCCTCCCAAGTGCTGGGTTTAAAGGCATTCGCCACCTCCACCTAGCTTCCTAGGACTTCTTATATTGCTAGGCAAATACTGTACCAACTAAACTACTTCCCCAGCCTCAAGTTCTCTGTTCTTATGAGGGTTATGGTCTAAATCAAGGGTTGGCAAACTTTCTGTAAAGGGCATCTGTTTAAAACTCACATGGTCTCTGTCAAAATGACTCACCTCTACTGCTGTAGAGTAAAACAATGACAGACAATACACAAAGAGGCACAGCTATGTGCCAAAATAAAACTTAATTTACTAAACAAGGGGTTTGAGCCAGATCTAGTCTGAGAGCCATAGTTGGTCCATCCCAGCCTATATTCTCAAAACTCCTAAAACTTCTTTGAGTTTCTACCCACCCCTCTACAGTAGCCCTGTAAGTTAAAGTGACATCTAGGTCCCTGACAGGTCTGAAATCCAGCTCCTCTGTTGTTCCTAATTGGTGTTCTACATGTGAGTCTTGGCATTTTTCCAAGAATAAGAGTGACAAGGGAGCAGAGCCTGGAGCTTGGGCTCTCAGATTGGAAACATGTGAGTACCCTCCATGAGGCAAAAAAGAATAACTCCCACACCCCTCACCTTCAAAAGCCTCCTTGCAATCCAGCCCATCCCTCAATGCCTGGTCCAGTAGAGAGGAAAGGTGTGCAGGCCTTGAGTCCAAGCCATCTCTTAGATCTAGCCATTCAAAACAGGCATAGTCTCAATTTGCAAAGAAATAGAGACTTAAGAGAAAGATGAATAATAAAATGTACCTGAGGACAAAGCTAGGATTTGAACCTAGGGTTTTTGTAACACTACACACAGTCACCCAGACCCAGTTGTCCTTTTCTACCACCAGGAAGGGTCAAGAGCAAATGCAACACTCTACATCCAAGCTGAGAGCAAGGGGGAATAGCTATCCCCTGCCTCCAATGGCTGCAGCTCCACCTACAGAGGAAAGGCTGGGTACTCAGCTCCCAGACCCTAGGGGATTAGCAGGTGGTTGTCAAGCCTCTGAAAAAGACAGAATGCTTTTGTCACCATTAGACCATGATAGATTCATATGCACACCTCCATCTCTTGTCTATTTCAGGTTTAATGTAACAATAGAGTATTGTTCCCACCCCTCTCTGGGTTGCCACTCTGCAGAGTGCTAATGAGTTAATGAGTGTCACATACACTTATCCCTCTAGAACTGAATACTCCTCTAGACAGAAGATATACTGCCCAGCTTCTAGGCCATCACACATTCCCATGTGACACTAACACCAAACCTTCCTGTCTTACCATCTTACAGGACAGACTAGAGCCAGATAATAATGGAGCAGTGATGGGTGGGACCACACCTTGACCAGGACTGTTCAGTTAGACATACCCCTGGCCCTCTACTCTAAACCTATACCTCATGTCAGGAACCCAAAGATGGGCTCAGGAGTCAATGAACTTCTTTGTTCTTCTTTCCAATGTGGCCAAACTGAATAATCTCTTTTCTCTGCTTTTTACCATGGCTTGTCTCTTTAATTGTCCTTATTAAGGGCAAACAGGCACTCTGTCTTTTAAGGCTGCTGGGGCCCAGGTTCTGACCAGGTTCTAACAGCTCTAGCAACAGGGAACTCAGGGACGCCCAGGCCAGGTGATCAGCTGCCTGTTGACCACATCACCAACAGCACTTGAGAACAGTACTCTGACCCCAGCCTGTCCAACAAATAGAAGCCCAAAAGTTTATGCACAAGCTCAAAATCTTTTCCCCTGAGAGTAAGAAGTAGATTTAGGGTGGTGTTTTAGTTTTGATTTTGTTTGTTTGTTTGTTTTAAGAATTCTCTAAAAGACTTCCCAAATAGCTACCAACCTAAACACAATGAGGTGGTAAGTAAGCCTTGAAGCCAAGACATCTAGTGAAGTGATGAGGCTAAGGAGAAGGAGACATGCCCTGAGCAGGCAGCTGCTTCCTGACTTCCTGGCAGGAGCAGCCCTGAACCCCAGGGCCGACCAGTATACCTGAGTACCAGGTTCCAGGGTAGACAAGGTAACCTTTGCCTCAACCCCAGCAGCTCAGAGGACCCTGTGCCTTGATATGGACTGTGCAGATGCTATGCAGAACCCAACCCTGCTGCTGCTAAAATGGGGTAGAGACTTCACTGAGCTTCTGGCTATGTTAGTGATATTTCGGAAGCTCCAAGGAACCTTTCTGTGCCTCCAATGCCAGCTTTCAGAAATCTCAAGAGAAACTGGAAAGTCATATAAGCAAAGTGGTACCTAGTTGCAGCCCAGCTGCCTCACTCCAATATGCCCATAGCCAGGCCAGGAGTTTCCATCTCTTTGGTCTTCTGCTCCCATCCCAAACCAAACTAAATTCTACTCATTCTTCAAAAGTCAACCCAAATATCAACCTTCTGCAAAGCTCCTATTGCTATGGCTGGGTACCTTCTCCCTTCTTCCATGCTACACCATTCTCCTTCAGAGAATAGCCTTACTCTCACTCCTAGGAACAGAAGGAGGGAAGTGGCTCACCCCAGAAAGGCTCAATACAGATAGTAAACAAGAGAGCGATGGCCAACAAAAGGCTGTAAGTCCCACTCGAGTTGGGATGACAACTGACATCCCCACAAGAAGGAGATTTCAGTGTCACCTGAAGGACAGGTAGATGGATGTGCATCACAGGGACCTTGAGAATCCTGGACTACGGGGAACCTGGAAAGGAGAAGGAAGACTGAGAAGATGATGGAGCCATTGTATGGGAGAGAGACAAAGTCAAGGGAGATTTAAAAGCCTCAGGGTATCGGCAAGCTCAGTAAAGAGGGCACCTTGGGGACATTGCTCAATGTATGGGTGGGAAAAGCATAAGCCAAGACCAAAGAAGACATGAGAAAGAAGGCACTGAGGGGAGACACCAATTATAGGGACAGCTGAGCTGGGGAAGTTGTCCCTCACAATCCCCCTCCTCTGATAAGCACAAACTGTCTGAGGTCACTCTTCATCCATGAACCCTTGCTAAGCTCCAAGTTTTTAAATTCGGAAAACAACCTGAAACACAGGTACGTGACCTCCCAAACCCTGAAAAGGCTAAACAAGAATCTGGCTACACAGACAGAAAACAAAAAGAAGCATACCCAGACTGTCTGGGTCAATCCAGAGGGGTTGGTTCTTAAACAGCCTTCAGGGAGGACATGAAGATAAGTACTAGAAGGCCAAGGACATAGGAAGCCCTTCCTTTTCCAGTCCACTTATCATGGCCCAAATAGCTGTGAAACTATGGCCAGGTTATCAGCCCTCTCTGGTCCTCGGACTTTCCTTCACTCTACCCAAATACAAAGACAATGAATACTTAATGCTACAGATAAAAATGTTTTCTTCTAGACCTCTGTGGGCCTAGTCTAGTCCTAGGTCTTAAGAAAAAAAGGCTCAGAACATATGCCTTTAATCCCAGCACTCAGGAGGCAGAGGCAGGCAGATCTCTGAGTTCAAGGCCAGCCTGGTCTACAGAGCAAGTTCTGTCTTGTCATGGGGGGCGGGGAGAAAGAAAAAAGTAATGGAAGGAAGGAAGAACAAATGAACATATCAACGAACTCGGAAATCCTCCATCATGACAATAAGCATGACAGCTACAAACACAGAGATGAAGAAAGCTGTGGAAGAGCAATAGACAGGGACACATACCCACAGCACAGCTCTGGGTAACACCCACAACATCAAAATAAGAACCAAACACCTTTGATTATTCATATTCGCTGCCAACTTCATTAGACTTAGAATCGCTATAAAAATATGTTCTCTTGGGTATGTCTAAGAAAGGTTTAACCTAAATATGGGCAGCTGAGATCAAAAGACACAGAAAAGGGCACCATTCCATGGGCTAGGGTCTGGGACTAAATAAAAGGAAGACGCAGACTGAGCCACCAGCACTCATCTTTCTCTGCTTCTTGATTGTGGATGCAATGTGACCAGCTGCCTCAAGTTGCAGCCTTTCCTACCATGACAGACTGTGCCCTCAAACAGTGAGTCAAGATAAACCCTTCCTTCCTTAAGTTGTTTGGTTAGGTATTTTGTCACAGCAACAAGAAGAGTAACTAATACATACTCTTAGTCAATCTTCTCACTCTACCCCAGAACCTGTTTTTGTAAGTAAAAAAAAATTTGAAAAAATAATGGTTTCTGAAAATAAAATCTGCTCCCTTCCCATATTTTCTCATGAAGTTAAAAATACAACTGGGGGCGGGGAGGGTGTTAAAGTCAGAGGAGGGGTGGGGGGAAGTATGCTTTGTGAAAAAACAGCCTTGGCCCTCATCAGCAGACTCTCTGGGAATGTGACCCAAAGGAAGGCTGGGGGATAGAAACTCCAGTTTAAAAAAAGGTCAAGGGCACACCCAAAGAATGGATTAGTAACACAAACAATGTGGTCTCCTCCAATGACTGGACTTGCATGTCTAGGAGATGGAGAAGCCCAAGCCCAGTGCCTGAAAAGGGCAAGAAGGAGTGGGAGCAACCAGCACACTGTCTGTGATGAAGACACTTCATGACAAGGGAGAGGTCATGGACTGCCCCAGGCAGGCAGAAATGCATCATGTCATCAGGGAAGTGACACAATAGGAGGCAGTAGGGTAGCTGTCCACTTCAGGCAGGACCTTGGATGGTCCTGGCCTGGCCCATGCACCTCTCTACAGTACAAGACCCCAACCAGGCCAATAATGGGGAAGTAGGGTATAGAGTTTGTAGATCATCTATCTATTCAACACATTTATTAAGCACCTACTGCTTTCTAACCCCTGAAACACATAGGAAGTACAGCAAGCAGACAGACAAGTGCAGCATACACAGATTGATATTCAGATGCTCAGAGCCCCTTCACTTTTTCCTTTTCCTTCCCTGCTGTACTAGAAGCTACTGCCAACTTTGCTGATCGCCACTGTATTCTGAGCCATCAGAGGCACTAGGTAAGCCATGTCCTTGCCCCCACAGGTATGTAAACTCCAAAAGCTGGGAACAGATCCACATGGCTGACTCTAACACCAGCCAGCACTGGAGGAGGCACCCACATCTGACAACTGTACAACAGATACTCAACTCCTAGCACCAAGAAAGCACTGAGATCACAGGAAAAGGCCATTCCCACCCCAGGACAACCCAATCCAGAGAAAGGACCCAAAACAGAGGACCAGGGTAGGATGCACATAGGAGTGGAACATCTTGCCAAAGTCCCAAACAGCTAAAAGATCAGTCATTTGAACAAAGTCCTAAGGATGGTAATAAACCTCTACAGGAAGTAAAACAGAAATGGAGACTCCAAGCCAGAGGATACTAGCATTTTAAAGAGGAATTCTCTAATAGTGTTTCCTTATCCTTAAGTGAAAGATTTCTGCCAAATTACTAATGGATAGCTAGTAAGGCTTTTCTTTCTCTCATTTTCCCTTCCTGCTCCTTCCCTCCATCCTATTACTTTTATTTTTAAATTTCTTAACTATATTGAAATTGCCATATAAGTACGTGTGTTTGTAGGGTATTCAACATTTTAATACAGTGACACAGTATGTAATGATCAGATCAGGGAATTAGCATATGCAACATGACATTTATTACCATTTCTATGTGTTGGAAACATGCAAAACCCTCTGCACTGGATTTCTTAAAACAACTGTTGTCAAACCGAATATGGTAGCAAATGCCTGTAATCTCAGCATTTGGGAAGTGGAGGCACAAAGATTAGAAGTTCAAGTCCAGCCTTGGCTACATAGTAAGTTCCACACCAGCCTGGGCTACATGAGACCCTATCTCTCTCGCTCAGACAGACAGACAAACAGACAGAGAGAGGGACAGGGAGAGGGAGAGGAGAGGGAGAGGGAGCGCCAACCAGTGTTAAGCTATGCAATATCACAGCAGAAGCTATGCTTCCTGCCCAACTGTACCCTGTGCTTCTTAGCCTCTCTCTATCCCCACCACCACACCCTTTGTAACCAATTTCTGCTACCTCTGATTAGCTACTCTTGCTTCCACACATGAGTGAAATAAATAAATCTTGGCACTATCTTTTACATTATCATCTACATTGCTGAAAATGGCATGATTTCACTGTTTTTATGGTAGAGAAGTACTCCATGGTATGTGGACATATTCCACTCATCATTAGATGGACACCTAATTCATTTCAACATCTTGACTATTTGAATAGTATTATAACAAACTCCCCTTCCTTACTCTTTTATTTTAACTTCATCAATGTACACAATGTATTGTGCTCATATTCTCCTATTACCCTTTTTTTATTCTCCTTCCCACTCATGCTGATCTGATTCTTCTTCTAAACTAGGAGTTCCCTCCTACTTTCTTTCTTTTTGGTACAAGTCATGTGTAGGCAGCCACAGTTACTGTGTATTCAGGATTCCAATGGCCATGTCATTTTTTTGATAGTTTGTTTGATTAGTTGATTGACTGATTAGTTTATTTAGTGTGTGTAGGGGACAGACAGAGACAGAGGTGTGCGAGCTCACATGACATGGAGCACATGTGGAGGTCAGAGGACAATCTGTGAAGCTGCTGCTTCTTTCAACCTTTAAGTAGGTTATAGGTATTATTAAACTCAGGTCACCAAGCTTTCGCAGTAAGCACCTTTATCTAATGAGCCAGCAAAACATAATTTTTGTGTGTGAGATAGGGTACCAGGTGGCCAGGCTGCACTTGGGCTTCTGCCTCTGCCTCCTCAATGCTAAGAACACAGCATGGACCACCTTGCCCACTTTATGCTGTCCTGGAGATTGAACACAGAGCTGGGAAAGTTTCTCTTTCTAGCTGTGCTTTCCTTTCTCATTGGCCCTTGGGGGATCAAAGTGCCTTATTTGGGGAAGGGATCAGCATCACACAGATTAGCACAAATGCCACAGTTACTGGCTTCAATTTCCCAGTAGGAATATGTCAGGTCCATTTAATCCTAGGGTCACAAAGATGTTCTTTGAAATATTTTTCTGACAAAATCATCAACAACCCATACCTTGGGGAACCAGGTTCATATCTTAGCTTTGCTATTACATGTGTGACTTGAAAAATCCATGTTTTAGGAAGTAAGGCTCATGCTCCAGCCTGCAGTGGCCTTGATGATTTCCGAGTAACAAATAAGTCATTAGCAAAGCATCAGACCCCATATGGCATCTGATCTAGCTCCACTATAAGACTCCCTGGAAATAGGACTATTTTGTTTTTTTTTTTAAGATTTTAATTTTGTGTGTGTGGGTATATGTGCATGAATTCAGGTGCCCACAAAAGCAAGAGGCATTGGAACTCTCTCTCTCTCTCTCTCTCTCTCTCTCTCTCTCTCCAGAAGCTGGAGTTATAGGTAGTTGTTAGCTATAGTCCTGGGAACTGTACTCTAATCCTCTGCAAAGAGCAGTATGCACTCTAACTGCTGAGCCATCTTTCCACCCGATTTCGCTTCTTTTTTAAACATGTTTTTAGACAAGGTCTAACTAAGCAACTCATGCTGGTCTCTAATTTATTATCCTACTGGCTCTACTCCTCAAATGCTGGATTACAAGTGTGCAGTTATCATACCTAGCTTTAATGGACCGTTTCTGCCTGAGGCTCCATGAGCACATAACAAGGATGAGGATTTCTGAGACTTGGCAAATCAAAAAAGTAGCAGCTGGTGTCTTGCCCCTACCTTGGATACTGGAAAAGGAGGAAGAAAAGTAGAGGTGCAGGAAGGGGGAGATATGAATATTCCATATCATCTCTAAATAGAACTACCTGCGCTGCAAGTCCAGGGAACACTTGTGTCCTATCATAGGTTCACCTTGCCTGGAACACATTAGGAATTGGGATTTCTTAAATATCCTATCATCACTTTGTGGCTAGAATAAATTATATTACTATGTAGTTTTTCTTTTGAGAGTTTCATATTGGTAAAGGTTACTAGTTTAAAATACTGTATTATTATAGCCTTATCCCTGCATTAAAAAAAAAAAAGTGATGTGCTGTGGATATCAATTGCTCTGTATGCTGTGAATGTGTTGCTCTGATTCGATTGATAAATTAAATGCTGCTTGTGCAGTAGCCAGGCAGGAAGGATAGTGTAGGTGAGATAAGGAGAGAGGAGAATTCTGGGAAGTAGAAGGCTGAGTCAGGAGAGGCTGCCAGCCACCACCACCATGAGAAGTAAGATGTAAAGAACCGGTAAGCCACAAGTCATGTGGCAACTTGTAGACTGATAGAAATGGATTAATTTAAGATACAAGAACTAGACAGCAAGAAGCTTGCCACAGCCATACAGTTTATAAGTAATATAAGTCTCTGTGTGTTTGCTTGGGTCTGAGTGGCTGAGGGCCCGAGTGAGACTAGAGAAAACTCCAGCTACAGTGATGACCTGAACCCAACCAAAAAATCAGAAGCAGGCCAAGCCTCTCACCATCTTGGAGAGGCCTCAACATATAACTCAATTTTACAGAAGAGCCCATCCAGGACAACCATGCCTCACACAGTCCTGCTGTCTTATAAGGACACAGCTGTCAGATGAGACACTTGTGGCTCATAGGCTCGCAGAAAACAACCCAAAGTGCCCTACTCCAGGACCTCTGAAAAGACTCTGGGACCCTACTGACTGCTCCAAAGGACTACCTGGGCCAGCCTTTCCTACACCAGATGACAGAGCTGAATCCGGAGGGGAGAGGGCTTCAGTCAACTCCTACTGATAAAGTCCATGGTTTAGAGACAAGGCCCAGCTTTGGCTGAGAAAACAGTGGTGCTAAGGGACAAAGTAGAGCAGGGCATCACACTGGAAACAGGAAATAAAGAGATAAGGGGCAAGTCAGGGATGGGCAGGGACAATGGGCAAGGGTCACCAATGTGAGTGACCCTTAAGCAGGGGCTTAAGACAAGAAGCTGCAGTTTCTAGCTTAAGGCAATAAGAAACTACGATCGGGCAACCCACTAGTTTCTGCTGAATCTGTCCACAAAGCTCAATGACCAGCTGCTTGCCTCTCCATCAATACCAGTTCATGGTGGGGGCAGATAGGCAGGCTTCTCAACCTGCTCTGTGGATTAGATGACCTGACAGCCTGAACCAGGGATTGAAGCAATCAAAGGCAAGCTTCCAAACATGCAGTAGCCAAACTGAAGAGGTGGCCAATCACCACCCCCAGGGATCAAAGCAGTCTGCCAACATGGAAGCCTCAGCATACTGACACCTGAGGCTAACCAGATTCCTCTTTGTGAAAAAGATGGCACCAAGGGGGATAGTGATAGCAAGCAGAGGCTTGTGTACAGGCAGCAGTTACTGGCAGCACCACAGTAAGCAGGTGTTCCATATACCTGAAGAGCAGGGGACAGGCCAAAAGCTCAAGGCAGAAACTGCCAACTGTTGGGATAATCTTTTTGTACACTGTATGAAGATGTGTCTCTGTTTTACCTCACCTGCCTAGGGCAACTTCTGAATAGTTTGATAAAGAGCTGAACGGCCAGTAGCTAGGTAGGAGAGGATAAGTGGAACTTCCAGGCACAGATAGGAAATTTAGGGAAAAAATCTGAGGCAGGAGATTTGCCAGTCAGATGTGGAAGAAGTTGGATGTATGGTATGAGAAGAAGTAACAAGCTATGTGGCAAAATGTAGGTTAAGGCCGGGTGGTGGTGGTGCACGCCTTTAATCCCAGCACTTGGGAGGCAGAGGCAGGTGGATCTCTGTGAGTTCTAGGCCAGCCTGGTCTACAGAGTGAGATCCAGGACAGACACCAAAACTACACAGAGAAACCCTGTCTGAACCCCCCCCCCCAAAAAAAGTAGGTTAATATAAATGGATTCATTTAAGTTTTAAGAACTAGTTGGGAACAAGCCTAAGTTAAGGCCAAGATTTCAGTTCACAGAAAGACATGTTACAGCCAACCAGCTATTTAGTAAGCCAGGCTTGAGGACAGTGGCCAGACACAAAAGATCTGCTTGGTGGTGGCAGGAAGGAGCAATTCCTGTCCAAGGAGTCATGAATGCAAGAAGTGCTCTGAGTCCGAGTCCCTCAGAGGGGAGTTAAGGTGTTATGTTATGAAAGAAATAACTTGACCCAAATGCAAGCAACATGAGAACACCAATCAGTCTAGACAGGGCAGAGCCTTGTGCTGGGGCCAAATCTAGAGAAGACCTGAGTGTGAGAGATAGCCTGGAAGTTCCACTCTGCAGGCAAGCAGCAGGCACCACATTCTAGAAAGAAAATGGCGGGGCAGCTCCTCAAAACACATCTCCTTTAGGGGGTCCCTTTCTAGGGACACATGAAGGCATATTTGCTTTATTTGGTTAGAGAAACATATTTAACTGAAATCCTCTAATAACCAAGGCAAACAGGAGTCCTTCATTTTTTTGTCTTAGGTGTTTGTTGCTATTGTTTTTTTTTTCTTCTTTTGGGGAGCCTGCCAACCAGCTCCCAAATGAATCACACACAGAGGCTTATTCTTAATTATAAATGCCTACCCTTAGCTTGGCTTGTTTCTTGTCAGCTTTCCTTAACCTAAATTAGTTCTTCTTTTGCCTCTGGGCTTTTATCTTTTTCTACTTCTGTATACCTTTCTTTGTTTCTTACTCCATTGCTAGTTGTGTAGCTGAGTGACTGGCCCTGATGTCTTTCTCCTCCTCCATCTACTTCTTTCTTCCTCCCAGATTTCTCCTTCTATATATTTTCTCTGCCGGCCAGCCCTGCCTATCCTTTCTCCTGCCTTGCTATTGGCTGTTCAGTTCTTTATTAGACCATCAGGTGTTTTAGACAGGCACAGTAACACAGCTTCACAGAGTTAAATCAATGCAACATAAACAAAAGTAAAACACCTTAAAATAATATTCCCCAACAGATATTCTAAGTATCCCAGATAAATGTATAGTGGTTATTTGGTGACCTGGAATGCTATGAAACCAGGAGATACAAAAGTGGGGTTCTGTCTGAAGGATCACTAGCCACTCAGGAGACAAACTGCATCCAAAATATTTTGCTCTATTTACAGAAGAGGGCCGACCTATCCACAGGCACCTTAGGCACAGTAACTGGATCCTCCATAGTTTTAGGGATCCATTAAAAAAAAAAAAAACGTTGAGAATTGAGAGCCCATTTCTCAAGGGGACAGAGAAATCTAACCCAGAGACCAGATTTTTAAGTTTTTTCCTTTTTACTTTATTTTTTATTTTATCTTATTTTTCTCTTTTTCATTTTTTCTCTTAAATTTTGTTTTGTAGCATGAATCCTAAAGGGTCTTATTAATAAAACAAACCTGGAGCTGGGTATTGGGGTGAATGCTAGAAGATCAGAGAAGCAGAACAAGCCACAGCTACCTCACCTTGCCAGTTCCTCAGCTGATCCTGTTTCCTCAGACTGGAAGCCTCTGTGTCCTCATCCGAATGGGTCTCAGCTGAACTGCTGCTCAAAAGCCTAAAAGCTTAACCAGCTAAAAGTTTCTAGTTTCTGGTCCTCACGCCTTATATACCTTTCTGCTATCTGCCATCACTCCCTGGGATTAAAGGCTCACTTTCTGGGATTAAAGGCGTGAGTCACCATGCTTGGCTATATCCTTGAACACACAGAGATCCAGGTAGATCTCTGCCTCTAGAATGCTAGGATTAAAGGCATGTGCTAGCAGTGCCTAACCTCTTTGTTTAATATTGTGGCTGTTCTGTTCTCTGACCCCAGATAAGTTTATTAGGGTGCACAATATTTTGGGGAACACAATACCACCACATTGTTTTATTTGGGGTGTGTGCAGGGGAAGAGAGTGGATGCAAAGGGACAGGGAAATGAATGGGATCAAGATACATGATGTAAAAGAAACATAGAATAAGTAAAATTTAAAAAAGAGTTACAGCCGGGCGGTGGTGGCACACGCCTTTAATCCCAGTACTCGGGAGGCAGAGGCAGGCGGATTTCTGTGAGTTCGAGGGCAGCCTAGGCTACAGAGTGAGTTCCAGGAAAGGCGCAAAGCTACACAGAGAAACCCTGTCTCTAAATAAATAAATAAATAGATAGATAGATAGATAGATAGATAGATAGATAGATAGATAGATAAATAAATAAATAAATATAAATAAATAAATAAATAAATATAAATAAATAAATAAAAAAGTTACCATGGTCATGGTGTCTCTTCACAGCAATAGAAACTCTAAGATCATAGGAGACGGACCAATACATTCCTGTCACTACCTGGCTCCTCCATGAAGCCCTATCCAGCCAGCTTGAGGCCTCCAGATAAGCAGGCCTTTAGGGGTCTATACATGGGACCAAAAAGGACATACACAATCTTGAATATGGGACAAGATCACCTGTCTGTAATCAGTCTGCTGTCCCTCCAGATTCTGAGGCATTCAATGCCTGCTTATCACTGAGGCAGCATCCATCACAGTGATCTGGGTTCATGTTAGCATTGCTCAAGCACCTCCCATACAATGAATGCTGCAGGTTATGCTCTTAGCTGCTCAGAGAAAAGGGCTCTCAATGTTTTGATACTTTGATTATGTTCTGACAAACAAAGCTTGCTGGGAGTCAGAGTGTGGAGCTAGGCCCTAGCTGACCAAAATTAACCATAGAAGTTTATAGCACAAATCTTAAAGGTCTTATTAATAAAAACAAACCTGGAGCCAGGTATTGGGGTGAATGCTGGAAGATCAGAGAAGCAGAACAAGCCACAGCTTCCTCACCTTGCCAATTCCTCAGATGATTCGGTTTCCTCAGACTGGAAGTCTCTCAGTCCTCATCCAGAATGAATCTCAGCTGAATTGTTGCTCAAAAGCCTAAAAGCTTAACCAGCTCTAGTTCCTTGTCCTCATGCCTTATATACCTTTCTGCTTTCTGCCATCACTTCCTGGGATTAAAGGCATGAGTCACCATGCCTGGCTATTTACTCACAGAGATCCAGATAGATTTCTGACTCTGGAATGCTAGGATTAAAGGTGTGAGTGCTACCATTTTCTGGTCTCTATGTCTGTCTAGTGGCTGTTTTGTTCTCTGACCCCAGACAAGTTTATTAGAGTGCATGATATATTGGGGAACACATTATCACCACAGAAGTTGGAGGACTGTAGACAGATAGGAGACAGGAAGTAGTAAAGCAGGACTGAGAAAGGATCTCAGCCCTTTTTGGAGAAAGGAAAGGAAGAGGTAGGAAGTCACTGGTGGCTGCTCCCCTGTTCCTATGATCTTTCAGGTTCTTATCCCAATATTTGACTCCCAATTTTTTATTGATAAAGAATAATTAGTTAAGGCTTCACCTTGTATCCAGCTCGGGGCACGAGTTCTCAAGATAGCCGCTTGCCCCTGGCCTTACAGTTGCCAGGAGCTGCCAGAGCTGCACCTGCCAGAGCCACTGTGCTGCCAGCTGGCTTTTCCTTTCTTTCTCCATGCCCTCTGAACAATTCTGGGATTTTTCTGTTGCAGCCTCTCTACAACAGTCTCCAGCTGCCACCCAAACTCCACAGGTGTAGCACGAATCTTAAAAGGTCTTATTAATAAAAGCAAATCCAGAGCCAGGTATTGGGGTGAACACTGAAAGATCAGAGAAACAGAACAAGCCACAGCTAACCTTGCCTCAATAACTTCTCAGCTGATTCTGTTTCCTCAAACTGGGAGCCTCTGAGTCCTCATCCAAATGGATCTCAACTGAACTCTTGCTGAAAGCCTAAAAGCTTAAAGAGACCTCTAGTTCCCGGTCCTCATGCTTTATATACCTTCCTGCTTCCTGCCATCACTTCCTGGGATTAAAGGCGTGTGTCCTTCCCAAGCAAGACATGAGATCTCAAGTCCTGGGATTAAAGGTGTGTGCCACCATGCCTGGCTTCTATGTCTATCTAGTGGCTGTTCTGTTCTCTGACCCCAGTTAAGTTTATTAGGGTGTACAATATGTCAACCACACACAGGCCACAAACTCTAGAGACACCTGGGCTCCAAAAGCCAATGGACTTACCCACCCACCTCCAGCTGGCTCTGCCTTCAGACAGCTCCTGCCATACGTGTTTCTTCCGATTCCCTGTGACTGTTTTTCAGACACCTGGCTCCTTCTCCCCGTGGGTTGTGGGCTTCCCCTGGACCTCCTCCTCAGGCTGCTGCCACACTAGGTAGTCGCCTTGACACCCACTTGGGCTTCTATTGTTGTTGCGACCACCACACACTCTCAGCTTCAGCTGCCTCAGCCAGGCTGTGCACACCTGTGTCCTCTGGCCAACTGTGCTCGTGCTACTCGGGGACAGTCACCTTCACTTCACTGTCATCATCAGCAAACTCGGTGAGACAACCGAGAATTCTTAAAGGGGGAAATGAGTTGAGAGAGAGAGAGAGAGAGAGAGAGAGAGAGAGAGAGAGAGAGAGAGAGAGTGTGTGTGTGTTTTTCCCATGTTAAAAATGGGAAACAATATTACAATGGAGGGATTTAGGTCTCTGTACGATTCCACAATGGATGGTTTGAAATTAGAACAATTAAATGAGGGGATAATTAACTTAGCTGGGATTTACGTAATATCAATTATAATCATTATCAGTTTGGTAATTCTTATTTTTTCCCTAAAAAAGTTGGTTGATATCAGTGCCAAATACGAGAAATTGACTGATAAGATACAAACCTTAGAAAAACCTGCTATTCATAAGATACAGGCCTTAGGAAAGGTTACTACTGATAATATGCAATCCCTACAACTAATTATGAAAGAAAGTAATGCAATTTTGACTGATAAGTTATAAGCCTTAGAAAAACTTATTAAAACAGATAATAGTGATATTCAGACACAGAGTAATTTAAAGGAGAACCAACCTCATGATTACATTATGAAATTAAAGAGGAACAGCCCAAAGTTATAAAAAGTTCAACCTTAATTTACCTACTCTACATGCAGGAACAACTGCCAAATAGCAGGTGTCCCCAAGACTATGGAAGAGCTCACTGGATTCCTGTGGAAATGTTAAGATTTGAGGAGATTTAAGGAAGTGATAGTCTCATATGGTATGCATTTACCTTTTGTGAGGCAGATGTTAAATTCATGGGCAACTAGTAACAGAGTTATCCCACAAGACTGGGGAGACTTGGTTACAGCAGTATTGAAACCTGGTCCTCAATTACAGTGGAGGACCTGGTGGAAAGATGAGGCTAGGTCCATTGAACAATGAAGTAGGGCTAGAGGTATTGAAACTTCCCAAGACAAACTTCTTGGAAAGAGCAATTATGCTGATACACAAAGACAGTCTATATTCTTGGCTCTATGCCGTACAGAAGCTTTGAATGCTTAGGACAGAGTTGAAGTAGTCAGAAAGAGAACTGAGTCATTTACTAAAGTTATACAGGATCCAAAAGAAACCTTCACTGATTTTTTTTTACAAAGATTGACTTCAGCTGTAAATAAAATGATAACAGATCCACAAGTTAGAAAAATATTAATTGAATCTTTGGCTTTTGAAAATGCTAATTCAGAATGCTAAATGGTGATTAGGCCTTTAAAGGCAAAATCAGCACCCATAGATGAACAGATTAGAAACCTAACTTATAAGACTAAAAAAATGCTTTTCATTTTCAACAGAATAAAATTTCATAAATCTTCCCAAATGTTTGTTTCTGATATTCTCTATAGACATATAAGGCAAATGGTCTTTTTATAGTCCCAGTTCAATTAAAAATTAAAGCTGGAGTTGAGACATGACTCTTTCCTTCTCTAAACCCAAGCATGCTTGTTAAAGGAAAATCCAAAATCTCTGTCTCATGTCAGAAGAGCCACCTGATATGGGACAGAAGAAAAACCAAAATTAAAGGACTGCTTGTTCTATTGCCACTAATCTCATAATTCTTTGGCTTTATTTTCACTCTTTAAACTTTCCTTAAGGTATAAATATCTCAAAATTTATAAAATTAATACATTTTTTTCAACTTTTTCTCATGATATTAATGGTCATATAGAGTACTAACTAATTCTAGAAAAAGACTTCATCTAGCTTCCTGTACATGATTTCGGGTTTGAATCTCTATCAGGTAACTAGGAATTAAGTTTTTGTACTCTGGATGTACATAACAAATTATGGTCCTTTAACATCTTTGAGATCTGTTACATATGACTTTTTAAATGTTTAAGTTTTCTGCAGTGAACCATGACCATGCCTAGCCTAGACCTTTGAAGTCTCCAAAAGGAGGATGGGGCCCCACAATTCCACCTGGATTGGGGCAATGCCACTAAGCTGACAAACATCACCCAAAGATCAGCTTTGGACTACAAACTACTCAGGACAATTTCAAGATGGCTGGCTCAGATGATCCAGCCTCACAGACTACTCCAGCCAGGACTTGAGACAAGCCCTATACTTTTCCATTACTCAGAGACTGACAACAAATGACACAGCTAGCTCTCCCAGGTCTTGACAATTATCTCAATCTTTTTTTTCAGAATCCCCTAAAGATGCCATTGCCCCTAGACAGCAGGAAGTAATTTTAAAAACATGATGCCCACATTCCCAAGAGGTAGGGTGGGTGACTTTTGTTCATTCAGTAGGTTATGGATATTTGTCATTGTTTAGGGGGGTTGGTTACAAGTTGTTATTGGTAATGGTCAGGAAAAAAAGCTGAACAAAGGCGATTAGATTCAGGGATCTTGTTCCAAAAAGAAAAAAGGGGATTATAGAAATGATAGGCTAAAAGGGTAGATTATTGAATCTATTTTTAAACCAAAAAAAGCAACTACTAGTCTTAAATATTTTACACTGGTATAGATTTTTGTATACTGATAACAAATTGAAGTTATTTTGTTATACTATATATATGTTTCTACTCTTGTTTAAAATATTTTTGTATATTGATACAAATTTAAGGTTATTTCTGTTGGAACCTAGTGTTCATACGTTTCTACTCTTGTTCAAAATATTGTACCTATACAGCTCATTTAACAATGTAATGTAAGTTTCTGGTCCTTGAAAGTTATTATCACAAACTATTTAGGATAACAAAGAAATGCAGGTTAATAGTCACCTACTACAATCAAACTTATAGTCAAGTTAGGTATGTTTCAAGGTCATATAGAGATATATTTTAGATAGACAGGTGGTATTCAAACACTTCAGAGACCTACAGAATATGGCATTTAAAATGTTTTAATAACATAAGATTTTTTTGGTGACAATGAGACACGTCTGTTCCTGGCAGCACCAATCTACTTCAGAGAAGATGATGGACATTGAAGAAACTCCACATAGAGTTTACTTTCTTTGTGGCAAAAGTCAGCCATTGGACAAGAAAATTCCCTTGCCTCGACTACTGACAGTATACCATCCAAACTGTATAAACAAGACACAAAAGAAAGTGACTGCTGAACTGCCAAGACAAGGTGGGACAGTCCTTCAAAATTCCTGCTTCACAGAAAAGTCTGTCAGATATTCTAGGCTAATAGGCCGAAGATAGATGCCCCAATGTTACAGAAGAGCCTTAGGTGACTGTCCAGGCAGCCAACTGTTTTTGTCATTTCTTAGTTTTGGAAGTTGTTTGCTCTGTACTTCCTATTTACTCAGGTAATATATCCTTCTCAGGTCTCTGATGGCGTTGAAGTCTAGATAGTTATATCTAGTTTTCCTTGTTACCATATTCAGAAAAGAAACTCACAAAAGAAGCATAAAGTATATAAGGTTGAGAGACATAAAAGGATAATTTTGGGTTGGTAATGCAAGTAAGAATATAAAGTGATTAGGTACAAAACTCTGGACTCACCAAGATAGGATAGATAATGGAGTATTTTCTCTGAATTTGCCAAATGCAAATGGGCTGGATGTTGTTAGTGTAATTCTTACCTGTATATATTTGTATATAGTTATTGTACTTATTGTATATAGTTTTACTGTGCTAGTTAAAACTTTTGCTTTTTATTTAGACAAAAAGGGGGAAGGGCTGTGTGATATTTTTATTGTGTTCTGACAAATAAATCTTGCATGAGAAATACCCTTGGAAGTTAAGTAGCCAGTCTTTAGCTCATAAAGGTAGAGGGGACATAAACCTGTGTGAAAACTCAGGTCTGTTCAATTTGGTATCTGTATCCTTGGCTATTGCCCTGTTAAACCGGCACAGAGCCCCATGTCCAGAACATATGGAACCATTTCTGATGAATGAGACAACACTACTACATCCATACAGATCATATCAGCCTACAGGGATGGATACCCAGGTTCCATTCTGGGTCAAGTGGGTACTCAGGAAAGTTCTTTCCAGCAAAATCACCGAGACATAGGAGGCACGTAAGACAGAGCTTAACAGATATGAAGAGTAGGCTCATGCCAAATGATTTCCAAAGATCATCTTTAGCTTCCCAGCAATTCACAGGGCTAGTTTTGTTTTCACCAAAAACATTCATTTGATGAGCAGCTTCTGCAAAGTCACACAATTTATAAAGTACTGGAGCTCAGACCTGAACTCTTGAAAGTCAAGTCCAGGGTTCATAAGCTGTGCCTCATATAACCTAGGACACAAGCATCTTTTTCCCCTGGCTAATCAGAGGCTTGTCATCCCCCTGCTGTTGCAGCTGGCAACAGAAGCCCCCACACCCAGCTCAGCATTCATGGTATGAGTCATTTACAAAGCTCTAGACTATCCAAGGTCTTCAAGTTAAAGGAATAAATGACTCAGTATAGCTGCCTGTCCAGGGCTCCAGATTTCTCTTTGTCAAGTATACAGATCTGTATACGCTAAATGTCTGTTTACTAAAGCAAAACAAAAAAGCCAGAGCAGGCAAACAAAATCTGTAGGAAACACATTATTTCAGGCATCTCTGGGGCCCACATACAATAGAAGGGAAAAGGCCTTAGAGAGCTCTTCACAAGAAACTACCCTGGAGTTCCCAAACCTACAGATCCTATTTTATTTCAGACAGAGAGGATGAAAGCCTCCGGGAGACTGTGTAAGTGCCTGCCGGGGCTCTAAGCTTCAACTGACCAGTGCCCCAAAGGGTGTGGAGGATGTAGCTGTACATGTGTGGGTAGGGTGGGGTTTCCTGCAAATACTCCATCCCTCACCCTGGCGCCTCCCCAGGTCCTCAGTGCTATCTGACCTTAATGGTGTAGCTTACGGAAGTTTCTGTCTACCATTTAGGTGGGTCTTATTATTATTAACAAAGATAAGATTATGACTAATAATAACACTGGTAACATTTCAAGGGATTTTACCCTCTCCTTCAGCCTGGCTCTCCTGAGGTAGGGGAGAGTTCAAATTCCACAGTTATATTCCTCTGGAGGCCCAGCATGCCAGTTCACTCAAACATAGATATAATTTCCAGAGATTTCTTAAGAGCTAAAGGGGCTTTTTTTAAACTATGCCAATCACACTCTTGTTTGGGCTGCTAGAAGAAAAAGGTCTATTGTTTCACCTAATCCACATTTAAACTCAGATTTGTCCCAATAAACTGCTGAAATCTCCTAGAGACCCAGACTAACCAATTTACATATCCAAATACCTGGCATTTGAAGATCTTCAGTAAAGCAGGTTGTGAGTAGTGTGGAGCAAGCCACACCCAACAGTGAATAACCCAGCTTATTTGAGAATTGGGGAGTTAGGAGGAAGAGGCAAGTAAGCAAGTACAAAAGGGAATGTACAATGTGGAACTCAGAATTGGACAAGAAAGGAACAGGGGGCTACAAGGAAGAATAAAGAGGCTGGGATACTTAGCATGCCAGTGTAAATATCCCTGAAAGGGGGATATTTGTGTCAACCCATGCAAGTCAGTGAGCAATAAAATGAGAAGTCAGGTGGAAAGGAGGGTTTTGAGCACATTCAAATAACTCAAAGGCTAATGGCAGGAACAGACAAAACAGAAGGTTGGCATCCGTCAGCTGGCAGTCAATACCCCAGGCTAGGACAAGAGATCTGGAGAACAGAATTGGCAGTTCCTGTCAGCCTGGCAGCTTCTCCAGAATTAAAGTATAATGCCATATGAACATGGCCAGATCATGGAAGCCTCCAGAACATCAGCTCATTACAAGGCTGAACATGCATGTCACTACATCACCTGAGGAAACCTGACACACATGTTAAGGGCACAGAATGCTCTCAGGAAACCACTTTGCTGGGGACGATGGCTCTGGCCACCCACCTGCACCCATTCTTCTCTTTCACAGGATGCCACACCACCATTGTTTGTTGTTCTGCAAGTTGCACTAATTATGAGAGAAGAGGCCACATGTTTTGACACCTCAACAATGGGAGTATGTGTCAAATCACCTAATTTCCTGCAAAAACTCCCCCTACGATGGAACAAACACAGATGGCAAAAATACCTGGAGGCATACAGGGATGCAGGACATGGTAAAAGTGAGACTATTAGGAACAAAGACTGAGAGAATGCCACCTCTCCACCACCAAGTGACATACCCACAAATCCAAAACCTTGCAAGGGCTCAGAGAGGCTAATCAATTAGGATCAGCACCAGTGAAGAAAGTTTAGCCTCTCCCTCAGGTCTGCAAAATCAAGTCAGCTGTGAATGAAAATGAGGACTTGATTGCTCCTAGGTATGGTTGAGGGGTTTTATTGTAGATATGAGAGGGAAAGAACAGCCAGAGGCATCTGAAAGGGTCCAGACTGAATATGGCCAGAATAGACCAGGCCAAGAGGGGTTAGGGGAGAGAGAGAGAGGAAGAAAAAAAAAGGAAAACAAAAGAAGACCAAGAGAGCAAAGAGAACCAAGAGAGTGCATGGCCAAAATGGCTGGATTATACAGGAATCAGAAGCTGGGGGAAGGAAAGGGAAACTCAGAGGCTGGAGAAGTTTAGGGTAGGGGCAGCAGTGAGAAGTGCTGAAAGGAGCCAGGACTCTGTAATAGGTACTTGCTACCTGAGAAGCCAGTGTCTGTCTGCTTTGATGTTAATAGGCATCTCAGCCTTTTGTCCCTGGTTTCTTTGGGACCTAAAAGGATGCAATTCTTCCTGAGGGCACTTCTTGTGAAGCAGCAGCTCTGGATTTTGGTTTAGTTTTTGTTTGGTTTTGTTGGTTTGTTTTGGGGACAGGATCTCTGGTAGCCCACATAGGCCTCTGATGGTTTGAATGAAAATGGCCCCTATAGGCTCATAGAGAGTGATGTTATTGGAGGTATGGCCTTGTTGGAGGAAGTGTGTCACTGAGGGTGGGCTTTGGGGTTTCAGAAGCCCAAGCCAGGCCCAGCGTTGCTCTCCCTTCCTGCTGCCTGCCAATCCAGAAGTAGAACTTTCAGCTACTATCCAGCATCATGTCTGCCTGCATGCCTCCATGCTTCCCATTACGATCATGGACTAAACCTCTGAACCTATAAGTCAGACCTGATTAAATGTTTTCTTTTATAAGAGTTGGCATGGTCATGGTATCTCTTCACACCCTAAGACAGTCTCCCAAATCACTTATGGCTGGAAAAAAACCTTGAACTCCTGATTCTCATGCTTCTACCTCCCAGGTACTGGGATAAAGGTGTGGACCACCATGCCCTAGCTGATACTTCCAGAATAGATCAGAGAGACAAAGGAACAAGCCACCTCTTACCTCTAGGACTCCTCAGCCTGAAAAGCCTCAGCCAAAAAGCCTCTAGCCAAATGAGCTTCCTCTGCCGAAAAGGTTTAGTTCCTGTCTCTTCACACCTTATATACCTTTCTCTGTCCATCATATCACTACCTTTTTAGTGCTGGGATTAAAGGTGTGTGTCACCACTGTCTGGCTCTATTTCTCTCCTAAGACTTAGTCAATCTCATATAGTCCAGAGTGGCTTTGAACTCACAGAGATCCAAAGGATCTCTGCTTCCTTAGTGCTAGGATTAAAGGTGTGTGTCACCACTGCCTGGCCTCTATGTTTAATCTAGTGGCTTGTACTGTTCTCTGATCTTCAGGCAAATTTTATTAGGTTATACAATATATAACCACAACAATCAAACTTATAATCATGTTAGGTATGTTTTCAAGGTCATATAGAGATATATTTTAGATAGACAGGTGGTATTCAAACACTTCAGAGACCTAGAGAATATGGCATTTAAAATGTTTTAATAACATGAGGCTTTTCATGGCAGTGAGACACGTCTGTTCCTGGCAGTACCAATCTATTTCAGAGAAGATGATGGGCATCAAAGAACCTCCATATGGAGTTTGCTTTCTTTGTGGCAAACGTTAGCCATTGGGCAAGAAAATTCCCTTGCATTGACTGCTGATAGTATGCTGTTCAAATTGGACAACCAGGACACAAAAGAAAGCGACTGCCAAATTTTGCCAAGACAAGGTGGGACAATTCTTCGAAATTCCTACTTCACAGAAAAGTCTGTCAGAATTGGCCTATTCTGTAGGCCAAAGATGGATGCCCAATATTACAAAGGAACCTTGGGTGACTGTCCTGGGGGCCAGTTGTTTCTGTCATTTCTATAGTTTTGGAAGTTGTTTGCTCTGTACTTCCTGCTTACTCAGGTAATAATATATCCTTCTTGGAGTTGAAAATGAGATAGTTATAATTACAGCTTTCCTTGTTCCAAATTCAAAAAAGAAACTCACAAAAGAAGTATAAAAATGTATAATGTTGAGAGACATAAAAGCTTAAGTTGTTTATCTAAAAAAATGTTTTGAAGTCCAAAAACCTCAAATACCAAACTTTGGACTAACCAAGATAGAAAAGATAATAGAGTAGCTTCTCTAAATTTGCCAAATACAAATGGACTGGACATTGTAAATGTATTTCTTACTTGATTATTGTCCTTATTGAATATAATTTACTGTATTAGAGTTGAAACTTTTCCTTTTTATTTAGACAGAAGCGGGGAAATGTTGTGGGATGCTGTATACTGTGTGAAAATGCATTGCTGTGACTGGTTTAGTAAAAAGCTAACTGGTCAATAGCTAGGCAGGGGGTATAAGCGGGACTTCAAGGCAGAGAGAGGACTCTGGGAAGAAGAAAACTGGTCGCTAGCCAGATGGAGAGGAAGCAGGATGGGCAGTACAGAGTAAAGGTAACCAAGCCATGTAGAAGAACATAGATTAAAAGATACAGGTTAATTTAAGTTGTAAGAACTAGTTAGGAACAAGCCTAAGCTAAGGCCAAGCTTCTTAATTAGTCTCTGTGTCTTTTGTTTGTTTTTTGTTTTTTGCGAGCTGGTGGCCAAAAGAAAAATCTATTTACAAGGCACTCCTCAACAAAAACAACCTGCATTGTTTTTAACAAAGGGTAAAAATCAGACTGCTTATGAATCAGGTGCTGTGTAATCCCAGCACTTAGAAGATGACAGAAAACAAGAGGATCAGGAATTCAAGGTCATCTTTTGCGGTCCATAGAGGCCAGCATGAATTACATGAGACCATGTCTCATCCCCCATTCCAACCTCCCCTCAAAAGAAATCAGACTGTATGGAGCCACACAACACCCTGAAATAAACTTCCCTAAAACAACCACTAGAATTGCCCTGTCTCCAGGTGGTCTCACTCTCATTAAGGGGCCAGAAAGCCTCAGAGGACCTCCCTGCTGGGACCAGAAAAGGGTCTCAAAGCCACTCAGCACCTAAGGGCAGGACCCCTGACTTTAGTCCTAGACAGGGACACCAAAACAGCTTCAGAGGCCTTTTGGCAGTTCAAGCAGCAAAGAGGACTTGGGGCCAGTGCTTCATATTGGGATCTGTGATGTGTATCTGCTAGAGATACAATTACCTGATGGACCAGAGGCCCCACACTTCTAGCTCAGTAGAACTCAGGCACTCCAGTGGTAGTGTCCTTCAGCTCTCAGTTGCCTTAGTCACCAGGGCTTAAAAAACAGGAAGTTGTGGTTCTCAATTCCAGAGGCTGGAATCCAAGGTCAAGATTTAAGGACATACAGCAGCTGGCCATCTTTTCCATGAGGAAAGTGGGGTGGGAGGGAAAGAGGCTAACACTACAAAGAAGCAGAGCTAGGAGTTCTCAGGAGACAGAGGGGAAACCAGAAACAACAGATGACATCACTAGCCCCACCCACAACTAAGTAGGAGCCAAATTCCTTAGAGTTATTTGTTTACTGAAGCCAGCTGGAGTTGAGTTCCTGTCACTTCTACAGGGACAAGCTTTACCCAGCAGTCAAATTGCTGGACTTCAGAAAAATCAGGCTGTGAATTCACACAGAAACAAGATGCAGGTGCTCATAGTGAGTACAGGAGGCTTCATAAAAGCAACTCATCCTGACAGCATTACAGAGCCTACATGGGCCTGTCAATTTTGAGAGAGCAATGCTATGAGCCTCTTCTCTCGACTTGCCACCCTCCTGCCATCTGTCTTTTCTCTCACAATGCCCATGAAGAAGAGAAGACCCACAGTAATTCATCCATTAGATTGAATATTTTGGGAGAGGTAGATAAAAAGAAGAACAAAGAGAGAAGATGAGAGGTTAAGAGCCTAACCCAAAAGAGATTTAACATCATCCTTGACCAAGGGCAACTAGACTTTAAGTTAGAAAAGTTGACCCAGGCCTGATAGCACATTGCCTGTAGGGTGAAGGATCTAGAGTTCAAGAGTGAGACTTCCTTAAAAAAAAAAAAAAAAGAAAGAAAGAAAGAAAGAAAGAATTTTGGATCCTTCTTTCCCTAGCTGGTAAGCCTAAAAAAAATTCAGTTGCTTGGTGCCACGTTGTTGTGGGATGTTCTGTATGTTAAATGTGTTGCTCTGATTGGTTAATAAATAAAACACTGACTGGTCAGTAGCCAGGCAGGAAGTATAGGCGGGACAAGCAGGGAAGAGAATTCTGGGAACAGGAAGGCTGAGTTAGAGAGATGCTGCCAGCCGCTGCCATGAAAAGCAAGATGTAAGGTACTGGTAAGGCACGAGCCACGTGGAAACTTATAGACTAATAGATATGGGTTAATTTAAGATATAAGAACTAGATAACAAGAAGCCTGCTGTGGCCATACAGTTTGTAAGCAATATAAGTCTCTGTGTGTTTACTCGGTTGGGTCTAAGTGGCTGTGGGACTGGTGGGTGAGAGAGATTTGTCCTGACCGTGGGCCAGGCAGAACCAGAAAAACTCTAGCTACACCACATTCCAAATATCTAGTAATTATACCTACCTGGTGATTACTTCCTTAACAATCAGGGTAGACACAGAATATTCCATCATCTTTAAAGATTCTTTTAAGACAGCACTGTTCTTCGCTCTATGGCATAGCTCCCTGGTCACAGCCAGTGGCCCATTGTGGCTACAGATGACATCAACTAAGGACTCTTCCAAGAGCAAAGACTACCATCCACTGATCCTCCCTTGGGAATAGTCAATTAGCTGGCAAGGGGAGCATGGGATGAGACACATAAAAAATAGAGATGATGAGGAAGCACCAGTGGACAGAGCTACAATAACAGAGGAAACCTGGAGAGCAGCAGGTGGAGGGAATCATCTAGAACCTGGGAGAGGGCCTGTCCTACTATACCTGAGCCAGACTTGCAAGCGTGACCAGTTGCCAAAGCCATCCCACCCTTACACAGGATGTGTCAGAGAATGAATAAGCCCCACAGCCGCCTCAGCTGACAACAGTGGGGACTGGTTTACAGAGAACAAAGTCCATAGACCCTTGGTTGGGAGAAGACTCTGAAGTTACTTCTCAGTTCCCAGGGAACTAAAGTAACAGGTACCAAAAAAGTTAACACACTTGATTATACCATACCCCCTTTACTAGCATCCTTTCTTTTCCTTCACTCTCCAGTCCCCTACTGTATTTCCTAAGATATTACCTCCAAGCACAGTACTTACATTCAAATGATTGTCTCTGAGAAATTCAAACTAAAACAGGTATAGTAGACAGAGTGCATCTTTGTATTTGAAACTAAATAACCAAATACAAGTTTGTTCTGCTTAATTTTGGAAACAGGAAGATAATAAAAGATATATCTCATACATCTCTGATGGGCATGCAGACTACACAACTCCTAAAGAAACAGCTTGGAAGTTCCTTCCAAAGTTAAACATCCACCTACGAACCGATCAAGCATCCCACTCCTAGGTATTTACCCAGTCAAAATAAAAACTCATGCTTGCATAAAATGCTGTTTGCAAATGTTTATAACAGCTTTATTCACAATCACCAAAAAGTTGGAAACAATCCAAATGTCTTTCAACTGGAAAAGAGATAAACAATGGACTACCACTCAGAATCCAAAAGGAGCTGCTGGCACAGCAACTGGGGCCAACCATAAATGCTCTGTGGAGTGAAAGAAACCAGACTTAAGACATGCTCAACAAGAGGGAAACAATGTCTAGTACTGGAAACCTAGCTACTACTCAATGCTAGTGAGATCATGGTTATTAGAGGAGAATCCTCAACCTCTAATTTATGAAACCAGCATAATCCCTATCAACAATCTATAAACATTTCTCCTACACCCACAGACAAGTGTAGTCTTCATTCCTCATTAAGGAAACTACTCTTTGCAACAGACAGAGACCATTACAGAAAACCACAACAAATCAAAATGCAGTTGTAGAGTCCAGTCCCAATGGATATATCTACAAAACATCCCCACACCTAAAGCTCAAAGAATATTGCAGAAGAGGCAGTGGAGAGATTACTAAGAGCCAGAGGATCCAGGAGTTTGCTGTGAGATTGTGTCTTCTAGTAACATCAGAAGCTACATACAAAAAGTCTCACCAACATGACTGCTCAAACATGAGCTGAATAAGAATGACACCAATAGACATGCCAAACTGGACATGGAAAAGCCCCTAAGTCGCCGGGCGGTGGTGGCGCACGCCTTTAATCCCAGCACTTGGGAGGCAGAGCCAGGCGGATCTCTGTGAGTTCGAGGCCAGCCTGGTCTCCAAAGCGAGTTCCAGGAGAGGCGCAAAGCTACACAGAGAAACCCTGTCTCGAAAAACCAAAAAAAAAAAAAAAAAAAGCAGGATGTTTGCCGGGCGGTGGTGGCGCACGCCTTTAATCCCAGCACTCGGCAGGCAGAGCCAGGTGGATCTCTGTGAGTTCGAGGCCAGCCTGGGCTACCAAGTGAGTTCCAGGAAAGGCGCAAAGCTACACAGAGAAACCCTGTCTCGAAAAAACCAAAAAAAAAAAAAAAAAAAAAAAGCCCCTAAGTCCTCAACACTATATAAAGAATTATAGACAACTGAGGAAAGCTGGGTGCAGGAGAAGTGGTCTTCCCCAGGTAAGAATACACCAATTGGTTGTTCAATGGCAAATAGTCAGCCCTGAAAACACACATACAAGTAACATTATACAGACTGAACAGGCTATATTAGGAATATATGTGTATATACATATATGCATGCAATAACGTTAAGTAAAAAAAAGAGGTCATGAATTTGAAAGAGATCAGGGAGGGATTTTGGAGGGATGAAAGGGAAGGGAGAAATTAATTATATTATAAACTCAAAAATCCATTTAAAAAATCAACTATGTGTGGTAGCACATGCCTATAATACCAGCACTCAGGAGATAGAGGAAAGGGGGTCAGAAGTTCAAAGTTATCCTCAGCTAGGTAGAGAGTTCAAGGCCTAGCTGGGCTCCCTGAGACCCTAACTCTAAAACAAACAAAAGAAGCAACTATCTAAACCCATCACAATATACGTTCTGTAAAGAAAAGGTGGGCAAATGAGACCAATCATTCCTGGACATCAATAGATGACTCAAGACCATGACCTTAAATGAGTCATGGTCTCCTGCTCCCTCAGTTTCTCCTTCCTTATAATGGGCTTAGAAGCCACAATGACCTTTGGGACCCTCCAACTCAAGACACAAGATGACTATTCCCCAAGTCACTCAGAATTACAGGAATATCATTTTAGCAGGCCCCACATGTGGTTCATCCTCTCCCACCATGCTTTGGTCTGAATTAAAGAACGCTGGAAGAGCCGGGCGGTGGTGGCGCACGCCTTTAATCCCAGCACTTGGGAGGCAGAGGCAGGCGGATCTCTGTGAGTTCGAGGCCATCCTGGTCTCCAAAGCGAGTTCCAGGAAAGGCGCAAAGCTACACAGGGAAACCCTGTCTCGAAAAAACCAAAAAAAAAAAAAAAAGAATGCTGGAAGAAATTCACTGCCCAGTTAATGAAGCCATAAGATTTTTCTATCAGGTGTCTAGCTTCCCGAACTTTCTCCTTTTTCCAGGAAGCCCTACAAAGGGCCCATGTTTGAATCTGGAAATTACTGTGACCATGAAAAAGCATGCCCACAGATGCAAGTGTACCTACACACACAAGGCAAAGAACCACCAGGAATTCAAGCAACCAGTACCCAGAACCCTCCATCACAGAAGACTTTCAGAGGCTTCTGGAAGATGCTGTATTTTTCTTGAATTGTGTCATCATTCACATTAGGGCCACAGTGAAGGATGGGCTAAGCAAGGACAGGGCCTGGGCTGTGGGGCCCAGTCTAGCACAGCTGTACATGGAAAACATATAGGGATATGTGGCCCATGAAAGGCTAGCTCCAATCAAATGGGCACAAAAATAGTGTGTGGTTGCTAGCCAGGCAGTGGTGGCATGTGTCTTTAATCCCAACACTCAAGAGGCAGAGGCAGACAGATCTCTGAGTTCAAGCCAACTTGGTCTACAGAGTGAGTTCCAGGACAGCCAGGGCTACACAGAGAAACCCTGTCTCTAAAAAATAAAAACAAAAGGGAATGAGGGGGCAGTTGCATTAATGTGTCCAAGCTTCTAGCTTAAAAATAAAAAAGATAAGATAAAAATTAAAAGAAATAAAAGGAACAGATAGATAACCCTAACTCTAACCCCAGCCACGGGCATAGCCAAGTCCAGAGAATATGAAGGCCCCTGTACAGGGAGAAAAAAAGATCAGTAGCCTGACATGATACTGAACTTGACATCAGCCATGGATGTTTCTCTTGGAATTGTAGAACTCTTGTCAGGGCTACCATAATCTCAATACTCCTCCCAGAGCTATGCTCAAAAAGTACTAGAAGTAGGGACACCATTGTGTCACCCAAGGTGTCACCACTGAGTTGGTACTGGACTTACATTGCCAAGGAAGTCACAGATTCCTCATCAGGCAAGTGACCCAGGGCACTGAGAAGGGAAAGTCAGGTAGCACACTACTTATGAGGGGTGGAGTCTCTGTAATCTACATTAGCTGTAACCCTTGAGGACTCTCCATTTGGCTTCCTATGCTTCTGGATACTTGGCACCCTGGCCCCAGGAGAAGAAGATGACTAGCCAGATAAATCTGGGCAGGTTTCCTAATCCATACCTCCCACGATGGTCCCATCTCCTGATGTGTTCTGGGAAGAAGAATGCTACTATTGGAACTTCCTCCAGGGGCCCCACAACCATGAAGCAGTAGCCACTGACTGACCCTCACCAAAGCCCCAAGTCAGGAACCAGGAAATAAAAGTGAAGGCATCAGGTCCACATTTCTGCTTCTTACCAGAACACTTCCAGCTGTGAATCAGGAAAAGGATAAAGTGGAATATCTTCACTGAAAAGAGGCCAGGGCAGCAAAAAGTCCAAGTATAAAAATCCATCAACTGCTGACACTTCCTGAACATCATCTGGATTAACCAGGCTCAACCAGCTCCCTATACAGACCCTGCCCCGATTTTTCCCTTCATAAGACATGGTCTCTAGAGCAGTCTTGTGGTATGCTTGTGTGATTGTGTATTTGTGTGTGTGTGTGTGTGTGTGTGTGTGTGTGTGTGTGTGTGTGTGTGTATTCATGTATGTGAAAGTAAACTATGTGCACATCCATATGGAGGCCAGAAATCAATAGCAGATATCTTCCTCCATGGCTCTCCACCTTACTTTTTGAGACAGAGACTCTTAATGAACCTGGAACTCATCAAGTGGCTAGGCTAGCTGGCCAATTAATTCCAGGAATCTGCCTGTCTCTGCCCTCTCAGCACTGCAGTTACAGACCCATGATGCCAGGCTTACATGGGTACTAGAGATCCAAACTCAAGTCTTTATGCTAGTGCAACAAGTACTTTGCTGACTAAAACAATCTCTGTAGAATAGTAAGAAAATAGCATAGTGGTATAACAATTACAACTGCAAATGAATACTCAGGACCTGATGGAGTGCTAGCTTTTCTGCTACAGTGACTTAGTGGCTGATCCATAAAAGGAAAGGTTCACCATTTGGGAAACAGATAAGCATGTAGTCAGGCTTAGGCTGACATTCCAAAGGTGCCCTTAATAACCGAGGGACCCAGAATGGCCGTGATGCCATCAACACACAGTCCACACTGCCCTCAGAATATGATTAAATAAGGCACTAGTCTTGGGTATGTAGAATGTACTCTGCTTTTTGTTTTAATGTGGCTTTAATCAGGGAGTCATGGTACATTGTTCCTCCAGGAAATTCTATCAAATGTTTTGCATTCCACATGGAGAACTACTGTCTATGCAAATTAAGAGCCCAAGTTTTAAAATTCAGACAGGGCAAGTAACATTTTGCTGTTTTCTTAATATCATCATGAAAAAACAAATGACAGAGAAAGAGGAGGAAAGAATGCAAATGTTCTTCTCTGAAAGTACACATAAACTCAGAAACATTTTCCCTTCCTGCCCAAGGTCAGGAATGTGGGGGAAATTTGTTTTGTAGACATGCCATTGGAGCATGAGAAGGACTGTTGAAAAGGCCCATGACAGGGCATGGGGACAAACCTAAGAATAGCCTTTTCCCTCAAGAAGGTTATCTATTACAACAGCATCATTCTCGGCATGACTGAGCAGCACAGACTATGGGGGGAGGAGGGATCCAAAAAACACAGCAATATGAACCATTCCAAATTCCCTTGACTCAAAACCAGGGGAAAGAACTAAGCCACACCCTCTGACATTCACTTCTGCTTTTTCACATGGCTTTGACCCAGTTATCAAGATCCAAAATCGAGCTGATTTGGAAACTATGCAGATGGGAAATGTATCATGTCTGACACCTTCTTGAACCTTTCTGGAAACAAGGTGGGTGGAGTAGAAAGCATCACAACCCCCCCTTCCACACACTCAGTTTTTGCATTTAGCTTCCAGGCCTCGATGGAGCTCATTTTCTCTGAATCCCTCAGTTTCTACATCTGTAAATGTTTTTAAGATTTCAGGGGCTAAACAGAGATCTTCTCTCAACAAAAAGAGGAAAAAAGTTCTGGCTAGAGGAAAGCACTTTCAGGAGATGCACCCAAAGTCTGGGCATGAGGTTCTGAGGGGAACTTTGGTCTTGGAGAGTCAGATAGAGGTCAGATCCCATCTCTGAAAAAGATCTGTGGAAGGGGTCTGCAGAACCTACCAACATGCTGTTCACCAGCAGGACTGCTTCCAGGTGTTGGTGATGGGCATGTTTGACAGTCTGAAGAAGAGAGCTCACTCTCTCTACTTTATACAGTCCACAATTCCCACCATGGGAATGTTCCCAACCACAATGAGCAAGTCTTTCCACAAAGACAAATATAACTACGACAATCCTCCACAGGCATGCCCAGAGGCCCATCTCCCAGGTGATTGTTGATTCTGTCAAGTTGACAATTAACACTGAATTACAAGTACTAACTTGCCCTAGGTGAGGAGTCTGCAAATATTTTCTACAATAAACCAAATGGTATAGGTGGGCCATGTGGTCTCTATACTGATCACTCAATCCTTCTGCTGCAACTCACAGACAACATATCAACAAGTAAATGTGGTTTTGTCACAACAAACTACTTATGAGGCTTAATTCTGAATTTCATGCATAGAAAACTTTATTGTTAATTGGTTTTTCTGTTGTTGCAACCATTTAAAAATCAATAAATCATTCTCAACTTTCAGGGCATACAAAAACATGAGGAGAGTGGACCTGGCCAGAAGGGCTAGTGTGCCAAATCCTGCTCAGATCATTCTCTGGAAGTCCTGCTTCAAAGTCAAGCAGTCAGTGCACTAGTGCATGTACCATTTCTTGCTATCATTATCCATCTAATAGCAAAAGAAAAGAAGAGACTGCCAAAAGATATGGCTAGGGATGTGACTCAGTGATGGTTTGAATCTGAAATGACCCAACACAGGTTTATGTTTTGAATGATGGTCCTCCAGATGGTGGCACCATTTTGGTATACTATAGAACCTTTAGGTGGTGGGGGATAGCTGGAAGGTCACTAAGAGTGGGTCTCTGAAGCTTTTACCAGGCCCTACTCTTCCACTACATTCACTTCCAGTTGCTTTTCACTGTGATATGAGAAGTCATCTTCATTCACCAGGTGCTCCTACCTCCATGAACTCTATCCAACATGTCTTTCCAACATGATGAACTAAAACCCTCTGAAAACTGTGAGCCAATGTAAGTTGTTTAGTATTATGGTCACAGAGAAAAAATCATCCTGAGTGAAGTAACCCAAACCCAGAAAGGTAAATATGGTATGTATTCACTTATAAGGGGATATTAGCCATTAAGTAAATAACCAAGCTACAATCCATTGACCCAGAGAGGTTAGGTAAAGAGAAGGGATTTGAGGGGAGGGACACAGGGATCTCACTGGAAGGGAGAAGTGGAATAGATTTTATGGGTGAACTGGGGGCAAGTGGAGATAGGAGTGGGGGAATCAGGTAATGGAGAAGATGGTGTGGAGGAAGAGAGGGAAGGGAAAGACAGCTAGAACTGGGGTGGGAGAGCTTGGGGGTGGTGTAGAAAACGGTGCAGTGGAAACTTCTTGGAATCTATGATGGTGAACCTAATGAGGACTCATAATAGAGGATATGGAGCTTCAACTGGCCATCTCTTGTAGCCAGGGAAGACTTCCAGCAAGACTAGGTTGCATTCAACTGAGTTGTTGGTCAAGGGGAGGTCCCACAGAAATCTCCAAACAACGCAGGCTGTTGCTAAGAAAAAAGGTTGCTCTCTGCAAACTGACAGCAGGGCCCCATTGCTGAGGACAACACCCAAACAACTCATTGAACATGGAGAAGTCAAGTTGGTGCCTACATGGAGTCCTCACCCCTATGTTCTTTCTCTTTGGCGCAGCAAGGTACTCTGTGGATTACCAAAAGAGAAACCTAGACACCAACCCAGCCACAAAACCTTTGACCTACAGTCTGTCCTGCCTGCATAATATGCTGGGGCAATGGTGGCACAGAATTTGTGGGAGTAGCCAACCAATGTCTGATTTGACTTAAAGCCCACTACACAAAAGGAAACATACAACCAATACTGCTTGGTAACCAAGAACCAAAGACTAGACAGTTCAGAGACCTAGAGTAAAACCAAACACTACTGGTCTATTAAAAAAAAATCAATAAAATGACTACTAATGATATTCTGCTACACTCTACACTCATAGATAGTGCCTTATCCAGTCATCACCAGAGAGAGTTCATCCTGCAGCAGATAGGAACAGATGCAGAAACTCATAGCCAGACATGCAGAGAGAAAGAGGTCTCCATCAAATTCCTCCCCTCAGAGCTCAGGGAATCCCATGGAGGAGGTGGAAAGAGCATAAGAGCCAGAGGGGATGGAGGTCACCAGGAGAACAAGGCCCTCTGAATCAAGTAAGCGAGGCTCATGTGAGCTCACAGAGACTGAAGCAGCAAGCCCAGGGCCTACATGGGTCTACACAAAGTCCTCTGCATATACAGTATAGCTATTAGCTTAGTGCTTTTATGGGACTCCTGACTGTGAGAACAAGTGTGTCTCTGACTCTTGTGCCTGCTTTTGGGGCTCTTTTCCTCCTGTTGGGTTGCAGTGTGATATGATAGTTTTTGCTTTGTTTTTGTTTTGGTTTGTTTTGGTTTGGATTTTATGTTGCTGTTTTTTTGAGACAGTTTCTCTGTGTGGCCATGGCTGTCCTGGAACTCCCTCTGTAGACCAGACTGGCCTTGAACTCAGAGATTCACATGCCTCTGCCTCTGAAGTGCTGAGATTAAAGGCCTGCACCACCACCATCCATCTTGTTTTGTCTTATTCTATTTTATTTTGTCATGTTTGGTTATTATATCTTAGAAACCCATTCTTTTCTAATGAGACAGAAAGGGAGTGGATCCAGAGGGGAGGGGAAGTAGGGAGGAACTGGGAGGAGTAGAGGGAGAGGAAACTATAATCAAGATATGTTGTATGAGAAATTTTCAATAAAAGAAAAAATGTAAATAAATAAATAAGTGACAGAGTGAATTGGGGGGAAGTATTATGGTCACGGAGATGCCAAAGTAATAAAATAGTGGAATATTCAACTAGCATGTGAAGGGTCCTGGGTTTGATCTCCAGTAAAGGAAGGAAAGAAAAGATAGGGGAGGGTGAAAAAGAAGAAGGAAGTTAATAGTTTAGTCAATTATGAATAGAATCCATATTATGAAATGCTATACAACAGTAAAATTAATGTACACATAGAATGACATTTAATGTACATTTAAGTGAAAAAAAGCAAGTTTGTTATCAATACACACATCAGAACCCTGTTGATGTTTTTAAAAATAAAGCTAGGAACAGGGACCTTGCTTAGAAAAAATCACTTGGGGCTGGAGAGATGACTCACCAGTTAAAAGCACTGAATGCTCTTCCAGAGGTTCAATTCCCAGCACCCACATGGCCGCTCACAACTGTAACTCCAGTTCTGTGGCAAAACACCAATGCACATAAAAAAAATGAAAAATGAAAGAAAAAGAGAAAAAGACTTCCCTGATATGTCTGAGGCTCTAGTTCCATGCCCAGTACTATATATGCATGCATGCGCACAAATGAACAGACACTAATTGTGTGTATGTGTGTGTGTACATACATGCATACACACACATGTTCTCACATATTTAAACACTCAATATTTTGGCACACCACCAAACTTCAACAGCCTCAAAGGGCAGAGGGGCCTGTATCTGTGCTTGGATGCAACCCTGACTCTCATGTCTTCTCTATCCCAAATGCATCCTTCTTTTTTCTTGCATAGTAAGAAAGAAAAAAAATAGTGTTTCTAGCCATAAAACTTAGGAATATAGTTGAAGCACTCTGAGCCCTTTTGCATATACCCCAATCTGAATAAAATCTGCTTACAATTAATTACACAAGACAAGACATTCTTCCAAGATGAGAAAACAAACAGAGGCAGTAAAACAAGAGATGAACACAGCTAGAACTCTCTTCTACTATCTTCAGTGATTTTTAATTGCACTGTGTGTGATCCAGCCTTCTGCAGATACCATCAACCTCAGAATCAAAGTCATTATACTAAGCACAGCCAAAGTTTTCATCTGGGGTGTTAGAGTCCAGGCAAAACCATCCCCACTGCACAAACTCTCATTTTGTAAGTTATTTTGGTTTGTCCCACAGACACAAGCATTGCTGGAGGGATCCCTGTGGAAATGAGATTTTCCTCAGTGCCAATTTTTAAATCCAGTCTCCAGGTCCTTTTATGTGTTGGAAGATTCACAGAGTCACATTTTTTTGTTTGTTTGTTTTGCATGGAAGAGCACATTCCTTCTTCCCAAGCTGACCAGGTTTGCTATTTTCCATTGCTCTTATTAAATGCATCTTACTCAAATGGAATGTTCTTAAGAGTTTCCGCCCTTCCTGGGCCTGGAATTGGATGACCTAGGATGGTCACATAGATCCCCAAGCTTCAGGGTGCCTCAATATTTACCTAATCACAGCTGCAGAAGATGCAATGTTGTATCTACTTATAAAAACTTCAGACTATAGGTCACAACACTTAAGAGGGTAGAGCTCATTGTTTAAAACTACTCTCTATAAAATGCATGTAAAATAAATTTTATAACAGGTTACTCTTTTGTGGGGAAATAGTTGCAAGCATAAGACCTGAATCTGATTACCAGAACTCACTTAAAAAGCCAGGCATGGAGGTGCATGCTTGTATTCCAGTGCTGGGGAGGCAGACACATATACACATACTTTCCTGCCACCCAAGCAGGTAAGCCTAATGGATCTCTATGTCTGTTGGGACACCTCTTTTTTTTTTTTTTGAGACAGGGTTTCTCAAAACTCTGGCTGTCCTAGAACTCACTCTGTAGACCAGGCTAGCCTCAAACTCACAGAGATCCACCTGCCTCTGCCCCATGAGTGCTGGGATTAAAGGCATGTGCCACCACTGCCCAGCTGGCATCTCATTCTTTTATGATGAGGCAGACAAGGGCAAGATTATGTGACACTCAATCATCCCTTGCTTCAGTCACACCCACTCCATATGACCCCAACTATTTTTCCTTCTCTACAACTCCAGCCAGGGGCAAGTACACAATGAGATGTCACTAAAAAGTCCTTTGTAAGTCATCCTGCTAGCCTCAGAAAAGACCCTTGAAGTGCCTTGGACTCTCTAAGCTAGCTGTTACTTGACCCCTGACCCAACCAAGAATGAAGTAGGGTTGAGAAAAAAGACTGGACATTCTCTGAATCCTTGGATGTAGAATCCAGGAATGAACTAGATTCTCAGACACAAGTCCACAACTTCTCATCTTTGCTTAAGCTAATTAGATTTGGATTCTATCATATAGTGCCAAAGTGTTTCTGAGCAACATGATAGAATTTTTTAGAAACAGGGTTTGTCTGTGTAGCCCTGGCTGTTCTGGAACTCACTCTTTAAACCAGGCTGGCCTTGAACTCAAAGATCCACCTGCCTCTGCCTCTCAAATGCTGGGATCAAAGGCTGCGCCATCACACCTGGATAGGAATTTGTTAATGTTCTTTTCTTGCAACTAAAAGTTCATGTTATTTTTTTATTTACTATTTTTTAAATATTTATTTTTAAAATTTGTTTGGATATTTTTAATTATATATATATATATTTAAATAATTTTTTGTTTTCACTGGATACAAAACCTGGCAGATGGGACAAACCTAACCTGCCCCCCTTGCCTGCTGACCCCAACACAGCCTTACCTGGTGCCATCATCCAGAAGCAGTCTGTCTTGTGTGTAGCAGACATTGCTATCTGCCCAGTCCTGATACTCAACACCACCAGCTAGCCAAGACCCAGCTACTTAACAAACTTCCCAAAATCATCGGGCACCAATGCTCAGAAATACTGATGCCTTACAGTATCGATAGGACACAGGTTGTGCCAGCTTGCTACGCCAAACCTACTCCATTTCTCCCCTGTCCAGACTTCACCCCTCAGAGCCTAGACTCTGTGCCAGATCTGCTCTCCACGGGACAGTGAAGCTTTCTCTATTCTGTGTTAAATCAAAGACAGGAGACCAGAACATACCACTCCATATTGGCAGAGAATTCTTTTGAGCTAAAATCAATTAGCACTCTGCCTTCCCATCTTCTGCCTAAAAGCTGGGCATGAATATCCATTTGTAAAGATCTCTCTCCTCTTTCACAGCAGGGAACCAGTCAACACTGAGCACCTGATGTGACTGGTTTATTACACAGCCCTTACACACCTACCATGCATTTCCTCTAATAACCTTCCCTTAATTTGCTTCCTAGAAGCCCCAAACCCTCATCCTTTACTTGGCCTAAAATGGTATATAAACTCCAAATTCTAAGCACCACCTTGGGCCATGTTTCTTTGTGAGTTGCTATGCCTAAATGTGAGTTACATAAAAATCTCCCTCCACTTCCTGTCCCCTTCCCATCCTTAACCTGGCTTTAGCTATTTTAATTTGTAGCCCCTAGGCTCTGAACCTAAGATGGTAGAAGACAGTTTCTCTCTACACTTCATTTGTAGGCTCCCCCTCAAGGAGAGGTGTTCAATGATCAAGCCAATACCATGCATTTCTGCTCATCTTCTTACCTCGCTGGTCCAGTGCCTGAGTCCAGTGGAGGGCTCAACACACATTCATTAGGTAAGTGAAGGAGCCAGCCACAGTGTCATGTTCAAAGTTAAATATAACACTCCCAACAAGGTTGCTTGCCACAGCTCTGCCAGCTTCATCCTGGCAAGCAATGTGTTCTCAGAGAACTTGTGGTTAGCAGTGTGGGGCAGAATCTGAAGACTGCCCCATGTTAAAAAATGCAAAGTGATTCTATGCTGTGAATATATGTTGCTCTGATGGGTTGATAAACAAAACACTGATTGGCCAGTAGCCAGACAAGAAGTATGGGCAGGATAAGCAGACAAGAAGAATTCTGGGACGAGGAAGGCTGAGTCAGGAGTCGCCAGCCAGACACAGAGGAAGCAAGATGACAAGGCAGAACTGAGAAAAGGTACCAAGCCACGTGGCTAAACATAGATAAGAAGTATGGGTTAATTTAAGTGTAAGAGCTAATCAGTAATAAGCCTGAGCTAATGGCCGAGCAGTTATAAATAATATTAAACTTCTGAGTGATTATTTTATAAGAGGGCCACGGGACTGCAGGGGCCTGGTGGGATTAGAGAAACCTTCCAACTACAATTCTATACATGTAATTTTAAATTCTGTTCCATATTGTCAAATAGCCTTACTTAAACTATTAAACAGACTTCATACTATAACTATATGGAAATACATATTTTCTGTAACAAATGGACTGATGGGAAAGAACATTAATGTTTAAAAACACATTGGACAGATACTTATTCCAATATGGAAAATAGGAAAGGAGATTTCCAAGATAGAAAAATGAACAAAATCAATTGAACACCTTGATACAGTAAAACAATATCTACATCAAAGTGAGAGGGTATGTATATATGTTTATACACACATATCTTTGATTTGGAAACATTTTTGGAAAACATTGCAACTTAAAACATAGAAAATAAGATATAACTTATTAGCATGCTGAGATATACTGGATCATCTACATATCTGTCAATCTCTATGTCTTGTAATACTTAATGGAATTTATGTATATGTAACCGTTTTTGTTGTTGTTGTTTTTTAATTTTAGTTTTCAAGACAGGGTTTCTCTGTGTGGTCCTGGCTGTCCAGGAACTCACTATGTAGACCAGGCTGGCCTCAAACCTGGAGATCTGCCTGCCTTTGCCTCCCAAGTGCTGGGATTAAAGGTGTGCACCACTCCACCGGCATATAACCGCTTTCTTATATGCCTCCAACATTTGCCCAAAAGAACCTGTTTGTTTAAAAAAAAAAATGCGGGGCTGGAGAGATGGCTCAGAGGCTAAGAGCACTGATTGCTCTTCCAGAGGTCCTGAGTTCAATTCCCAGCAACCACATGGTGGCTTATAACCATCTATAACAAGATCTGGTGCCCTCTTCTGGCCTGCAGCCATACATGCAGACAGAACACTGTATACATAATAAATAAATAAATCTTTAAAAAAAAAAAATGCAAGCTGAACTCTATGGCTAAGCCTCACATCAACTGCTGACTAGGCTGAGAACAAAGCACACTATAATACATCTGTCCTACATCCTAGACATGAAGGAGCTTGGGAGTCATAAGGAACAAAGCCCCAGGGTCAAGGGGGCAAGCCCTTCAAGGGCACAGACATCCTAGGAACAAGTGCTAACACCTCAGGTCTTAATAGATAGGCTACCCAAAGGAGAACTGCTATGCAGGAAATAGCATCTGGTACTACACAGAGGAATTTCTTCAATCCCTAACCCTGACACTTTGTAGACAGCTGAGGTCACCAATGGACCAAGGGGGACCTAGGCAAAGACTGAGGACCTGGCATGGTCCTGCTACCTATATCCTTGGGCCTGTGGCCTGGATATCTGCATTCTTCAGCCCCAAATATGCAGCCACCAGCCTCTGACTCTGCATCCTCAAGGCTGCTAGTCTCTATCAGCAGGGACAGCTCTCATATCCTACTTGTTTTTAAAATGAGTTTCTCCAAAATAAAATTTCCTCTCTTACCAGTAAGGAGTGAGGTTCTGCAAGTTGCCTGTGTTCATTTAGATTATACAGAAGAAAACATATATATTTGTCTACTGAAATGGAAAATGATGTTTTCCATATGCCTCAGCTTCACTGCCGTCTACCAAAATCAAGTTTTCTGCTGAGCTCTTTCATAGTGAAATGACTGCATAATGTACTATGGGAACCAGGCTCTCTTCCAATAGCAAAAGGCTCACTGTCAATCCTTATGCAGTTGTAAACCACACACTTGCTCTGGGGTCATCTCTGGGCCTAGCCCAGATGTGGCTTACCACTATAGACAGTGAGTGGGGTATATAGTTCTCAGGACTGGGATATATCTACAGCTTGCAGCTGCAGAAAGTGACAGTTTCTTTGCTGTTATGGGGACAATGGCACTCAAGTGTGCAGCCTTGCAGATTGCAGAGTATCTCCTAACCCTGCTGCCTTAAACACCAAAGGATGCTTGCTTTCTAGCAGCAAGGAGGAGCCTTTCAGTCCTGGGAACCACCACCACCCCCAAACACACACACACACACACACACACACACACACACACACACACACACACACACACACACAGAGAGAGGGGGGGGGAACAGACAGACAGAGAGGTGAGGAACAGAGTTTCTAACATCTGAACAAAGAAGGTTGGGGATACAGGATCTACCCCAGCACCAAGGGGTCCACAGCCCTGGTTCCAGAGGGAATCCAACCTCAGTTCTTTATTTTAAACCTCCAAAGGAAATGATCCCACCTTTTGGGTAAGCTAGTCCAAAGTTTAATTGAGATCTACAGGGCCAGGGTCCCCTCCTTCTGGTACAGTCTCCTCCACCCAGTAAACCACAAAGCCTGATGCTCCCCTGCAGAACCCTTGGGACATGTCCTCTGCTTTGGCCTAGGAAGCTCTCTCCGGACCTAGAAATTCAGAACCCAAACCAGACCTATGTGTACACATAGCAAAAACCCCTCCTGCCCTGATGCATCAGGTCCCAGGCCTCTAAGCCTCATGTAGACTGTAAACAGCAACAGGAAATTCGAGAAGCAAAGCTCTATTTCTACCCCTAACTCAGGTGGCATGCCATATGTTCCTCACAGACAGACAGTGAAAGTTTTCCTGTAAGGACCTGTACAGAGCTCCCCTCCAACTAAGTAAATATGGGTATTGTTCAACTTCCTTTGCCATAATATGTTGGGGGAGTCATAAGTGATAGGAGGGTCCTCTCTAGCCTCACTTCCTCCCTCTCTATACATTGTACACCTGGAGTTCAAACACGTGTGCACATGCACATTGCCTCTGTAGCTCAGCCTTGAAAGAAGCCACTCCACTAGGTCTGCTGAAGGCCCCAGGGAATATCTGGTGTCCCTTCCACCCTTATATCCTGACTCTAAGCATCCATATGGGGCTTAGGTGTGGTGGTACTGTGTTCCCCAAAATATTGTGCATGCTAATAAACTTATCTGGGGTCAGAGAACAGAACAGCCACAATATTAAACCTAGAGGATAGGCAGTGGTAGCACACGCCTTTAATCCTAGCATTCCAGAGGCAGAAATCCCTCTGGATCTCAGTGAGTTCAAGGCCACATTGGAAACAGCCAGGCATGGTGACTCACACCTTTAATCCCAGGAAGTGATGGCAGAAAGCAAAAAAAGGTATATAAGGCGTGAGGACCAGAAACTAGAAGCATTTGGCTGGTTAAGCTTTTAGGCTTTTGAGCAGTAGTTCAGCTGAGATCCATTCTGAATGAGAACTCAGAGGCTTCCAGTCTGAGGAAACAGGATCAGCTGAAGAACTGGCAAGGTGAGGTAGCTGTGGCTTGTTCTGCTCCTCTGATCTTCCAGCATTCGCCCCAATAACTGGCTTCAGGTTTGATTTTATTAGTAAGTACCTTTAAGATTCATGCTACACTTAGGTCTATTCTTTATGTCAGAGCACCACAGAAATAACATTTTCAAGGCTGAGAAAATACACTGAGCAGGAGAGACAGATCCCTGAGACTTGCTGGCCAGTCAGCATAACCTACTTGGTGAGTTATAAAACAATGAGAAGCACTATCTCTGCTATGGGAAGAAGAGTCAGTTTTCTTCAAAGGTGCAGCCCATGTCCTAGTAGACTGTCCTACACTCACGTATATACATGTAGCACTTAGTGGGCTCAGTGAGGTTTTTGTTGTTATTTGTTTTGTGGGAGGTGGGGGGGTTGTTTTTTGGTTTGCTTTTTTCTTTGTTTTTGTTTTTGTTTTTGTTTTCTTCGAGATAGGGTTTCTTTGTGTAGCTCTGGCTGTACTGGAACTAGCTCTGTAGATCAGGTTGGCCTCAAACTCCCAGATATCCACCTACCTCTGCCTTCCCAAGTGCTGGGATTAAAGGTGTGTGCTACCACCACCCAACTGGCTCAGTGGGTTTGGTTTTGGTTTTGGTTTTGGTTTTTGCTCAGTGGGTTTTAAAAAAGAAAACACAGGCCAGGTGGTGGTGGCGCACAGGCCTTTAATCCCAGCACTCGGGAGGCAGAGGCAGGCAGAGTTCTATCAACAGAGAAATCCTGTCTTGAAAAACGAAAGAAAGGAAGGAAGGGAGGGAGGAAGGAAGGAAGAGAGGGAGGGAGGGAGGAAGGAAGGAAGGAAGGAAGGAAGGAAGGAAGGAAGGAAGGAAGGAAGGAAGGAAGAAAACATAAAGGGGGAAGAAATAGTGAGATAGTGAGGGTGGGACATAGAAAAAAAAATGGAAAGGAGAGAAAGGGAAAAAATCTAAATAAAAATGATGAGCCAGGTATAGTGGTGCATGCCTTTAATCCCAGCATTTGGGAGGCAGAGGCAGGAGGATCTTTTGAGTTCAAGACCAGTCTGGTCTACATAGTGAGTTCCAGGACAACCAGTGTATGTAAAAAGACCTTGTCTCAAAAAAAAAAAAAAAATTCACCTCAAATTGCCCAAACCTCCAATTTTCTGAAACACTGTAAATCAGAAAGGTCATATGAAATTTTCTGATTTTACATTTTTCTAAATTCATATCCTCTGGGCTAGACAACTATAACAAGCACTTACTACCACCCAAGGTACTGTTAATATCTGCACAGTGAACACTGTCCCAGGAGAATATCCATGGCCCAAGGAGATAGTCATGGGAATAATAAGGCCTTGGTCCACAGCTCCTCTAAAGGCTGCAGCTTTCTGGAATCCTTTCTGGGGGCAATCTTACTTTCTTTAGGCTGGAAATAATATAAAAATAGAATTCACTTCACTTGAATTAATTTCACTCCCATTCACTTTCCAAAAATTCCCCTCACAACCAGCTTTTGAAATAGATCTCTAGGAAATATGACAGGCAGTGGGCTTTTCTCAGTAAAAATACTAAGATACATTAAGCACAAAGCTCTCCAGCAGCTCATAGAACCCAATGACTGAGCAAAACCAGTAATTCAGGCAGAATGTACTACCAAACAAAAGCTTACACCTTCCTACCAAATCTCACACCAGGATGTGGGTCCCAGAGAGGGCTAATAAAAAAAAAAAGCAAAAGAAAAAGATGTGTACTAGTCATGTTCCAACAGGGCTTGGTGGCATACACCTGTAAAGCCAGCACTTGGAAGGTGAAAGCAAGAAGGAACACCAGGAGTTTGAGGTCCACCTGGTCTTAAAACAAAAAAAATAGGCAGTCATATATCTGTACTTGGTTTTTGACAACTGAGAGTATTCACAGTACTGTGCCATTTGCCACCTCTCTAGAACTCAATTTCGTCCGAAGTAAAACAGGGGTAATGTGAACACATTTTTTTTTTTTTTGCTTTAAAATTTTTATGGGTACTTGAGCCATAGCATGCATGTAGAGATCATTGAACAGCTTGTGGGAATCAGTTCTCTCCTTCCACTATGTGGGTCACTAAATCAGGCTCAGATGGTGCCTTGGTACCCACTGAGCCATCTCACCACCCCTTGTTTTATTTTTTAAATTATTTTACCTATATATTATTGTGTATATGCAATATGTGGGCAGGAATGTATATATGGAAGTCAGAGGACAACTTCGTACAGTTAGTTCTCTCCTTCCACCTTTACATGGATTCTGAGGATTGAACTCAGGTCTAGAGACTTCCATGGCAAGTGCCTTTACTTGCTGAGCCATTTTCAGGATCCTGTTAACACATAATCCCGTTAGAAATAAAAAGATAAAGCCTTCCATGCTGTAGGACAATCGCTGCAGTACTTCCACCACCTCTCAACAGAATATGAAAACTCATCAAGGGGAACAAAGTAACTTGTGCAGCAAACATTCTTCAAAGAACCAATTAAAAATTGGAACTGAATTTACACAGCCTTTCTCAGTGTAGGCCTGGGGGACTTGGAGGTCTCACAGAGTGAAAGAAGTGTCTCAATGCCACAAAGCTCTAGGGAACTAAGACAACTCCTGACCCTGGAGCCTATTGCCTGCTCTTCCTGAGGAGAGGAACTTTTGGCCTTTCTGTCTAGATGGTAAGAACCAGGTCTGAGGGGGTAAGTGTTAGGCCTCCATACTGGCCACCTTGTCTAGCTGCCTAGAGCCTTCACCAGCTGAATCCTTACTATAGCTCTCATTAGCCCCTAACTACCTTCCAGCCCCTCAAAGCCTCCCAGAAAGGGAGAAGACTTGTTATGGAGAGAACATAGGTGACATTGGGGTCATCCTTTTGTTTTGTTTTGTTTTTCAAGACAGGATTTCTCTGTGTAGCCCTGGCTGTCCTGGAACTCACTCTGTAGACCAAGCTGGTCTCAAACTCAGAGATTCACCTGCCTCTGCCTTCTGAGTGCTGGGATTAAAGGCGTGAAGTGAACTACTACTTCCCAGCATTGTTTATTTTTTTTTAAACATTTATTTTGTGCCTACTACATACAGGCATAAAGTAAATAATGAAGGGCTGGACAAATGGCTCCACATTAAAAACATGCATTGCTCTTGCAGAGGGCCCAAGTTCTATTCCTCGTACCCATGTCGGGGAACATAAAGCCTCCTGTAATTCCAGCTCTAGGGCATCTGATGCCTTCTTCAGGACTCCACAAGCACTTGCACTTATATGTGGATAGACCCACACAAACACACACATACACAAAATAAATAAATAAAATAAATCTTAAAAACAACAACAATAAACAAACAGACTGTTCTCAGGAAGCTTATATGTCATTAGTCCCCAAATCCAGATTATTTTGAACAGCAAATCCTACATATAATATGTTTTCAAAAAGTAAGTAAAAAAACAGCATTAGAAATGATTTGGGCTGACATCCCAGCATCTTCACTTTAAAATGATTCATGCTTTTTGTTCTTGAATCAATTCATGAGCTTAAAGGAACTAAAGCATCTGAAGTGTGTCTTGTAACAAGCCCTTGATTAAAAAAAAAAAAAAGTCCCATACTCCCACTGCAAGGCATTTGTAACACATGTAGACAGCCCACAAACGGTAGTACATTTGGTTTCTTCTTCACTGAGAAACCAATTTGCATAGACTTGATGGTATGAATTTGTTCTTAAACCTTTTGCTTTCAACACTGTCCAATTCCTTACACACTGGTGAACTCCAGGACACAGACAAATCAAGTTGCCATCATTCTGTATCCAGTATCGGCCCTCTGTCAATCTGGTGCTTCACCATAAATCTACACATGAAGAACACTGAGACTGATAGAAGCCGGCTTTAGAAATCACAGTTATCACCCACCCTATCCTTCCAAATTAAGCTGAAAACACTTCAGCATTTCAAATCCAGCTGAAAAAAAAAGACAATCCTAAAATACACTTCTGCTTCCTACCCACAGTGGAATCTGGGAAGATCCCTAAACCATCCATGCCTCAGTTCCCTCATTTATAAAATGAGATTAACCAGTTGAACCTACCTAGATGGTTTATGGCAGGGAGTAACTGAAGCAAGAGATATAAGGCTGGGCTGAAAAGATGTGTCAGTGGCTGAGAACGCTTGCTGCTCTTCTAGAGGACCCAAGTTTGGTTCCCAGCACCTACATAAAGCAACTCACAACTGCCTCTAACTCCAGTTCCATGAGATCTGACTCCCTCTTCTGACCTCCAAGGATACCCACACAAATGGCATATACTCACACAGACATATACACATAAATTTAAAAATATATCTAAATAAAGACATGTAAAATAAAACTGCGTGTATACGAGTGTGTTTGAGTGTATTTGTGTGTATATGTGTGTTTGTATGTGAGTGTAGGCACTAGTGCACATGTGGAGGTTAAAGGACTAGAGAGTGTCTGTTGATCCCTACCTTCCACCTTTTCTGAAGCTTCTCCCGTTATATTGCTTTGTATACCAGGCTAGCTGGCCCACAAGCTTTCAGAGATTCTTCTGTCCAAGCTTCCTATTTTCAATAGGAAAATAGCTTTCCTATTCCCAGTAGTTGCATACGTGACTCCTTTTAGCTTTCATGTGAGTTCTTGGGATCAGAGGTTATGTCATTGAGCTTTCATGGCAATACCCACTGAGTCATCTCCCCAGCCCTGAACTACATTTATTGATGTTTTCTCACCAACATGATGTAGTCAACCATGATGGTAAAAGGGCACAGATGTAAAGGCCTGGGTTCAAATTCCATCTCATCTGTTCCTTACTGCAGCTTTGGAAAGGTTAAGGAACCTCTATGAGCTCCATTATCTCATACGTGCAGTAAAGATAAAAATAGCATCTGCCCTAAGAGGGCAGAAAGCAGCCCCAAATGCAGATTTGGTTTATGGCTCTTCTAGTGATAATGAAACTGATGCTGACAGGAGGTGTCACCAACCCTGGAGGAGCTGGATACATAATGAGATACGGACTTGCCCAGGCTTCCATGAGGAAACAGATTTAGGATCAGCCTTGTGTGTGGACAGAACCCACTTCCATACTCACACACAGCTATCATTCCTAACACTTTGGATTCACATTTCCACAGCAACTGGAATGTTGTTTACCTATATCCTGTTTTAGGTTTTGTTTTTTTTCTACTAAAGTCCAATATGGGCAACCAAGTTGGGGACTTCATTGTTTGGGGAAAACAAATAAACCTGCACCTATGCAAAGCCTAAAACCCATGTTTTCACTTAGCCTTCCTGGACTCAGGTGCTCATCTTTTCCCTAGCCATATACTACCCCTCTGGGCCTGGCATTTGATTTTAGCCTGTGACTTCCAGCCTTGAGTCAAGACTCTTTGGTTGTAATCAAATCATCAGTTTACCCAACCAGAAGTCAGGGACACACCTCTGGCTGCCAAAATCAATCAGTGATAAGGAGTCTCAATCTCACCATTATCTCTCTGTTCTCTATCTTACCACAACCCATCAGCCTTTGATTCCATTTATACAGTGTTACCTTTATTCTGTTATGTCCCTAAGAAAACATAGTGCTCTCAGCAAAAGAGTAGCCCTCTGACCCAGGAATCACATATACCCTCATGCTGAAACAATCCCTATGGGAAAACCAAGAATCAAGGCTCTGATTGGTTAGAGTTGGCTCATATGCTCATTGATGGAGCCAATGAGAAATCATCCCTACTGAACCATTGTGGATTAAGTATGAAGAGGGCAGTACTTCCTCCAAAAAAATGAAGGTTCTATTATCAGAAGAGCAGTGGAGGCTGGGTGCTCATAGATTCTTTGGAGCTGCTGTTATGTTCCTGCCTCTGCCCTGAATACCCCACATCCCTCAAGCTCCACATTCATCAACCCATCACTCAGAGAGACCCAAAACAAGCTTACACCTATCCCCAAAGCCAGCAACATCTCTAAACCACTCTTCATAGTTTATCTTTCTATCTACCTCCACATCCCAAAGGTGCCAAGTTATGTAGATTCAACCTCCCCAAAGCTACTCTCACTGACTCGGTCCTCTTTTGCAGAGCCTGGGCCTCCAGATGCTTCTCAGAACTCACTGCCCATTACAATCCAGAGCCTCTGCTACCTGATCTACTGTCTTCAAGTTTAGGGAATATCACACTTCCCCACACAAAGACTCCCTTCTGTCTAAAATAGGAACTCCCAACTTTTCAGCCTGGCATTCAGAAGGCTTCCCCATGAGACCACCTTCTTCTCCAGTCTGCCCACTCCCTGTCCCCCTGAACTATTCCCACATACCAGGGCAACAAAGCTACCTCAAGCTATTCCCCCAGTTACCTCCATATTGTTTTACCCACCACACTCCATTCAGTCACTTCACTCTGGAATCTGCCCATTCACAGCCTGGAGAGCCACACCCAAGCTCAAACCTTGAGAGAGCACTTCAGCCTCTGATGGATCTTCAATGATCACTAGTACATCAAATTGTAGGGAAATTCACACCTGTCTCTATGAAGGCTTCCTTGTTCATGCACCTGGTAGCAGGACTGTGGATGGTACATCATTGCCACCAGCCACTGGTGTCCATTTTTCTGTTGTAGCCTCTGCTGACTACTATCCTTTATCAAGTCAACCTTTGTGACTAGAGTCTATGATGAACTTGGTGAAGTAGCTGCCTTGCCTTCAATTAGAGTGGAATGTCTGAAGGGAAGGGCAGTATCTGTTTTAGCATTCCTGAAGTGCTTTCCCAGTGTTTATACCCAGAAAGTCTTAAATCTTATCAGCATGATGGTTAGATCTCATTTCAACATCCCAAAGCATCTCTAATCATTCCTGTGTTTACTAGATAGCACTCATGGAACCTATTCTCTATGGCACATTCTAGTTTCTAAATGTCACTCTTTCTTCATCAGCTCCCCAGCTTTACTGAAGAGTTGGTGCTCACCTCCTACTAACTGTCATTTTGTTATAAAATAAAGTATGTGATGTTAGTTACAGAAAAGCAAGCATGCACCTGCACACCAAGTGGAGCCCAGCCTAACAAATGAGTGCCAAGGAGGCGATATTGACCCTGTGCAGGTCCCATCCATTCTTCCTTATTGCACTCCACTCACCAGTTTCAAATTTTCTGTCTGCCTTATGCATCAAGAAAAATAATAAAGAATTTTAGGAGAAATGATTCAGTGAGTATAAAAATGCTTGTTACACAAGTCTGATGACCTTTGTTTGATTTCCAGAGACCCACATAAGAAACTGGATATGGGGTTATGCACCTATAATCCTGGCACTCTTACAGAGAGATGGGAGGCAGAGAGAGAAGAATCCACCAGCAACTTGTGGGCCAGCTATCCTAGAATACCTACTACCGCAGAAGAAACAAGATTTTGCCTCAAACAGGCGAAGGAGAGAACCAACTCCCCAAAAGTTGTCCTTTGATCCCACATGCACACTGTGGCACACACAAACTCATAGTGTCACACACACACACACACACACACACACACACACACACACACACACACACATACACACAAAATAGTAATTCATTCACTAAAGGATTTTCCCAAAGATCAAGTGAACACTTGAAGTGTAAAGGCCTGTTCACACATTCCATCAACCCAGGTAGTCAAAAGTGAGACCAAAGAATTATTCCCTGAATCCTTGACTTAGCAGAGATGAAGATTTGAAATGTTTGTGTTACTCTATGCTAAGCTTTTACTCCCACTTGGGTCTGAATCCAAATGATTTCATCCCCATTGTTGTTATTGGATGTCTATAATCAACAAGGCCTTATCCCTGAGTGATGGTAATAGACAAGAGAGGCTGTGCCATCAGCCTGTAGCCTTCCTTAGGCATGTCACTGAAAAAAGCCAGAACTGAGTAATCTCCAACCACAACTTCCAGCTGCAAAGAACTATGTAAAAGAGCACCAGCTGTTCTGTCCAAAGCCCTGGCCTGAAATCTGTGTCACCCGCCAAGACGGTATTTTGGATTTTTTGTGGTGGTTTTTGTTGTTGTTTTGATTTTGGTTTTTCAAGACAAGGTTTCTCTGTGCAGCACTGGCTACCTTAGAAATCACTCTATAGACCAAGCTAGCCTAGAACTCAGAGATCTGCCTGCCTCTACATTCTGAGTGCTGGGATAAAAGGAGTGCACCACCACTGTCTAGCATCACCTGCCAATATAAGGCAGTGTCTAGACCAACCTGTGCAGGGGTGAGGCAGGATGCCAAGAGCCTTGAGAGCCTTGAGGGTGTTCTATAGTGTCATTCAAATTTCTTGCTTTTTCTCTTGTGGGTGACAAGAGTCCCCAAACAACTTGAAAAGCAGGCATTACCTCTTTATTTGAGTTTTGGGGGGATGTCTTCAAGTTCACATGGCAATATTTCTATTGCTTGTGTTTGGATGGAAAATTCTTGCATTTTTTTTCAAAAATATTTACTTACTGTTTTCTTTAACCAGATTAAGGACTGTATATTTTTAAATTTTCCAGGAAGACAGATTATTAGAATAATACAGTACAGAACAATCATACTGTTTATTTTTATTTAGTTTTCCTTCTATGATTCACTAAAGAAAATACAAGAATTATGCACTGCCCTTTCTTAGAGTGCAGGTGGCAGTTAAATTAGCAGAGTAGATTTTTATCCTGTTTGTTTCTATTACACATGTAACTCCTCATAGCTCTCTGTCCTCAGGGATAATTTTTATTTTCATGTATAATGCCTGCTCTTCAAATTCTATTAGGAGATACCCACAGTTTAATTACTATCAGTGAGGGATGGAGATATGGCTTAGTGGTTAAGAGCACTAGCTGCTCTTCTAGAGGATGGGGTTTCAATGCTCCAGGAACCATTTGGCAGCTCAAATCTGCTAGTAACTCCAATAGGGATCCGACATCCTATTCTGGCCTCCACATACAGGCAAAACACCAGGTAAATATACATAAAATAAAAGTTTTAAAATTTAATTTAAAAAAACATTACTATAAGTGCCAATAGTGAATTTGGATTAACAAATTCTCAAGATTGGAAGAGTGAAATGAGCCCCAGAGACCACTGGGACTGACATGTACATTTATAGGACTGGGATAAGTTTGGCTCAGAGAACTGAAGCTGTATGACTATGGACAAACATCATGTTGATAGCACATTCTCCCATCTTCAAATTTTCACAGAGCTATCAATAATACTTTCAGTGGGAATCAAAATATATTGGCTGAGTATATTTAACAGGAAAAAAATACCATGTTACCTCAAAAAGAAAAACAGTGGGCGTCTAGATCCCACTTATGTCGTTATTAAACCCCCACATTCTTGAGCTTGCCAGACACCACCATTCCCACTGTCAGCAGATTGTGGTCCTAAAATGAAAGTGTCTATTAATGGACAATGGTAC